>NW_015507250.1:24286-33197 GCF_001515645.1 Sinocyclocheilus grahami
TGTGTGTGTGTGTGTGTGTGTGAGAGAGTGTGCGCGTTTTTGTGACAAAAACACAGCAAGCCAAATATACATCACCATACTTCAGCTAATTATATGTAAGCGTGAACTCGTGAAACACACACTCATGCATTACTGAACTTTGATTAAAAAATCCAACAGGTGGTGAATCGTCAGAAATTAAATGTTCTGCCAACCTGTGATGAAATATATAAATTAATTTACTAGGGCCGGGATTTCACACAAATTTCACAATTTGATTCGATTATCCTTCACAAGCTTGCAATCCGATTCAATTCTGAAATTCTGATTGTTCAGTTCAATATGGATTATTTTGGATATATATCAGGTACAGGACATGGCAAAGTTTCTCGAGGAAAAGAGGAAAAGAAATGCTGTAAAATATACCTGAGCGTCAATGATATGGAAGCCTGAAATTTGCTGATTTGTATGCAAACACTTAAAATATACTCAAGGTTTTTGTAATATTAAAGTTATAATACTAACTTTAACTTTAAATTACATAAGTATATTTCTACATCAATTAGTTTTTTGAAATATAAATATTTAAATGGTGGTTGCACAAAAACTTTATTCAAACATGAATTAAATATTGTAGAACAGATAATGAATATGTTATATGGTGCATATTTAGCAAAATGCTCCTCTCTAGAGTTCATTCTTCTATCTGATTAATGAGTTCATGCTCACCGAATCTGTTTTTCTGTGGTAAATGTGACGTTACGTGACACATTGTCGACAGCTATTGTCGTCTTTCCGCGTTTAAAACACTGATTGAGTGATTACATGAGGCAGGAGACGGGAGGATTTCGGTTAGCTGTACTCTTTCTTTTAACAAACCTTCGGATGTTCATTCATGTTTATTTCTTGCTGCTATTAAAGCAGAGGAGATGATCTCTCACTCCACATTAAACAGCACCAAAACGGCATTTAATATTTTAATATTGTAATAAAATGGACAGAATTTGAAATCTGAGACTTTGTTTCATATCAAAAGTAACAAATCACAACGCTTATTGCAATTTATTGGATGGGAGGTGCGCTACAATGTTTCGTTCATAATCTGACAGGCTAGACTAATCGATTCTTGGGATTTATGAATCGATATAGTTTTATAAAAATGAGAATCCATTAAAATCGAGAAATCTATTATTTTGTACCCAGACCTAGTTTTCAGTGGACTTTAAATATTTGCTTTGCTTGAGAAAACATGAAAATGTTTTTTTTTTTTACAAATGTAAAAAAAAATTATTTACAGTTTAGACTTTTTTTTTAAATTTGATTTAATCGAATTAGTTTTGCGTCAAATACAATGTGATTTTTGGTAATCGAGATCTGGCAGTAACCACACATTTTCACTCTTGGACGAGCGTTTCAACAGCTTTTCTTGGATATGAAATCCAAGAACCAATGAGAACACGGAACAAATATGACGATTCACTGCAATAGAGTGTAATATTTCATACGCTCCATGTATGTACACTGATCAGTTTTTATATGAATAAAAGTCTAAATTAAATCTGTTCATTGACATCTTTTACGATATCTATGAATTTGAAAGCATCAAGGTTTTGGTATAATGGACTTTGGGACAGAAATTTATCAAGTTTTATTAAAAATGCAATCATCATTAGCAACATAAATCACCACCTTAGGACCAGTGCAGCTGACTTCAGATTAGAACTGGCCTACTCAATTACACATCAGTCCTGTACAGCTCTAAATGCTACAGAGCAGAACACACCAATTTAACATTTTAAAAAAAAAGTACATTGCATCAGCATGGGGGCTAACAGAGCACTCAATGCTCTTGGCACACAGTCAAGCTGGGAGGCCCCTGGGTGAACCCCTCCAAACTCATTCCACTTTCTGTGTGTGTGTGTGTGTGAGTTTGTGTGTGTGTGTGTGTGTGTGAGAGAGTGTGCGCGTTTTTGTGACAAAAACACAGCAAGCCAAATATACATTACCATACTTCAGCTAATTATATGTAAGCGTGAACTCGTGAAACACACACTCATGCATTACTGAACTTTGATTAAAAAATCCAACAGGTGGTGAATCGTCAGAAATTAAATGTTCTGCCAACCTGTGATGAAATATATAAATTAATTTACTAGGGCCGGGATTTCACACAAATTTCACAATTTGATTCGATTATCCTTCACAAGCTTGCAATCCGATTCAATTCTGATTGCGATTCAGTTCAGTTCAATATGGATTATTTTGGATATATATCAGGTACAGGACATGGCAAAGTTTCTCGAGGAAAAGAAATGCTGTAATGCTGTAAAATATACCTGAGCGTCAATGATATGGAAGCCTGAAATTTGCTGATTTGTATGCAAACACTTAAAATATACTCAAGGTTTTTGTAATATTAAAGTTATAATACTAACTTTAACTTTAAATTACATAAGTATATTTCTACATCAATTAGTTTTTTGAAATATAAATATTTAAATGGTGGTTGCACAAAAACTTTATTCAAACATGAATTAAATATTGTAGAACAGATAATGAATATGTTATATGGTGCATATTTAGCAAAATGCTCCTCTCTAGAGTTCATTCTTCTATCTGATTAATGAGTTCATGCTCACCGAATCTGTTTTTCTGTGGTAAATGTGACGTTACGTGACACATTGTCGACAGCTATTGTCGTCTTTCCGCGTTTAAAACACTGATTGAGTGATTACATGAGGCAGGAGACGGGAGGATTTCGGTTAGCTGTACTCTTTCTTTTAACAAACCTTCGGATGTTCATTCATGTTTATTTCTTGCTGCTATTAAAGCAGAGGAGATGATCTCTCACTCCACATTAAACAGCACCAAAACGGCATTTAATATTTTAATATTGTAATAAAATGGACAGAATTTGAAATCTGAGACTTTGTTTCATATCAAAAGTAACAAATCACAACGCTTATTGTGATTTATTGGATGGGAGGCGCTACAATGTTCCGTTCATTATCTGACAGGCGAGACTAATCGATTCTTGGGATTTATGAATCAGTATTGTTTCATAAAAATGAGAATCAATTAAAATTGAGAAATCAATATTTTTTACCCAGCCCTATAATTTACAGATTTATTTACTGTAGATGACATTTCAAACACTTTCAGTCTTTTTGTTTTTCTTTTTTTCATTTGCTTTCTTTAATTTGTTCTTTTTGTTTATTTTTTGTTTTCCTTACATTCTCTTTGTTTCGTTATTTCATTTTCTTTCGTTTCTTGTTGATTTTCTATGTTTTTGTTTATTTCCTTTTTTTCTTTCTTTCTTTTTTTCTTTCTTTTTCATTTTGTTTTTCTTTGGTTCGTTTTTCCTTTAGTTTTATTCCGTTTTGTTTTCTATTACTTGTTTATCTTTTTTTGTTTGTTTAATTTTCTTTATTTTTTCTTATGTTTTTCTTTCTTTCTCTTTAAGGCCAATAAACCTCATTTTGCAGACAAGCCTTACTAAACCAACATTCTAAGATTATCTTGACAAACGTTCAGTTGCATTTTGAATTCTGAATTTTGCAATTCTGCAACCTTTTTGTTAAATCGATTAAAATTTAGAAATTCAGTTGGAATTTAAAGGCATTCTCAACTCAATTCTGAATGGAGACAGTAATGGATGACATGATTGTGTTTGTGTAGGATAATGACGATGAATCAGAGGAACTGCCTGCATACGGCGATCAGGGGCGGGGCGATGAGCAGGATGGGTGTGGCTCTCTGGAGCCCCTCCCCAAAGAGAAGCGAGTGTCACTGCTGATGGAAGAAGACCCCGCCTTCCGCAGGGGCCGCATGCGCTGGATCAAACAGGAGCAGTTGCGTCTGCACAACCTGCAGCAGCAGCAGATCACCAAGCGTCTGCGCAGAGGGGGCGGAGCCGGGGGCGGGGAGGGCGTGGTCCACCTTCCTGGAACAGGTCGCTTCATTCCCCCTCAGGACTGCAAGCTGAAATTCCCCTTTAAGAGCAACCCGCAACACCGGCTGTCCTGGGGCCCGAATGTGTCCGTCACGGTGGATGACCTCAAGGATGATCGCAACGAGGGACGAGGCCCCGCCCCCGGCGTGCCATTACTTCCTCTACCTTTCCAAGTGCCGGTTGTCATGCGCGCGCCCTCCCCCAGTCTCCCCTGGCAACCTCGCCAATACAGCAATGGTAACTTTGGCAATGGCAACTATGGCAACGGCAATCCGTTTCCTCCGCAGCAACAGTGGCACTACAGGCGCAACTCACTGGACAGCAGCACCGTGCCTGGCAACCAGGGTTACTATAGCAATGGGCACCACAACAATAATGGCTCACAGCATACGGGACGCGGTCGCTATCGGCGACAATCGCCGGGCCCTTGCACACGTGGGGAGGGGGCGTACATGCAAATGTACGTCAATCATCAGCGGCCCGCCTTCCAGACCTACCAGACTCTACCGCACACGCTCGCGGATCAACAGCACGGCAAAAACCAAAAACCGCAGGGCTACGTCACCCCGCCACGCATGAGACGGCAGTACAGCGCCCCCGACCTGAAGAGTAAAGAAACGCCCATCTGATGTGTGCGTGTGACCGTTGTTTTACTGCCGTTCACTTATGATGTCATGAATACAAGCCGTGTTGTTTTGATAGTTAGTTAACAGTCTCCTGTAGGCAGACTATCAGTAGAAAGAGTTAATTCTGGCCAAGAACCGCCCACTTTAGACAGGAAGAGAGTGTCTGAGTGACAGTTAAGACCCGTTCGCAACGAGAACAATAACTATGACGATGAAGGTTTAATATTCATTCTAAAGGTGCGCTCACATTTACTGTAGTTCTGCTAATTTTTGCAGGCGAAATCAAGTTGTTTTAATAGGAATCTACGGGATTGGGTTATAGTTATCATTCTTGGTGTGAACGGGCCTTTAGACTCCTGGGCATCCAATCAGATTAGAGCTTGTGATTTTTGGAAAGCTCTCATTATTTTAAGTGCAGTATGCATGTATGGGCGGTCCGAAACTAGTTAACCCAAACTGACCCAAACTCTGCACAGTCGCCACGTCACTACTCCGTCTGTGTGTGTTTTTGCTGTTGTTCAGGATCACGTACCTCTCCGCAATGACTCGGCCCAGGACTAGTTTTGCATTAGTTTTGGGTGTTTGTATGTTCAGCCTCAATGTGCCTTATTGAGATGCCAATAACCTCAGAACTCACTGAAGGAAACGCCATGGGAGTGTGTGAGTGTGTGTGACGCTGATGATTTACTGTGTGAGATGTGAGATGCAGGAGAAATTTCTGATGCCTGATTCATGGATATGGTTCTTTTGAACTGGTTCTTGCTAATGATTCATTCACCTGATTCACAACAGAACAACTCAAATCACCTTAAAGGAAGGTTCCAGTTACAGTACATGTTCAGATGCTGTTCGTCACCAGCTAGAATCATTTGACTCACCCTTAAGTGTTTATTTTATTTTAGTCTTTTAACTTTTTTTTTCATTGCATTGCAGTAATGGTCTTTAGTGTAATAAACTGAGCCAGATGATCAATGTTAATCTACACAAGACTTCATCCCACTCGTCGATTCACCTCGTTTACAGCTCAAATAATGAACATTTAATCAGAAATGTTTAATCTGAGAAGAAAAAAAACTTCTGGAAACATCACTGAATGACTTACTTCCTCTACCTTTCCAAGTGCCGGTTGTCATGCGCGCGCCCTCCCCCAGTCTCCCCTGGCAACCTCGCCAATACAGCAATGGTAACTTTGGCAATGGCAACTATGGCAACGGAAATCCGTTTCCTCCGCAGCAACAGTGGCACTACAGGCGCAACTCACTGGACAGCAGCACCGTGCCTGGCAACCAGGGTTACTATAGCAATGGGCACCACAACAATAATGGCTCACAGCATACGGGACGCGGTCGCTATCGGCGACAATCGCCGGGCCCTTGCACACGTGGGGAGGGGGCGTACATGCAAATGTACGTCAATCATCAGCGGCCCGCCTTCCAGACTCTACCGCACACGCTCGCGGATCAACAGCACGGCAAAAACCAAAAACCGCAGGGCTACGTCACCCCGCCACGCATGAGACGGCAGTACAGCGCCCCCGACCTGAAGAGTAAAGAAACGCCCATCTGATGTGTGCGTGTGACCGTTGTTTTACTGCCGTTCACTTATGATGTCATGAATACAAGCCGTGTTGTTTTGATAGTTAGTTAACAGTCTCCTGTAGGCAGACTATCAGTAGAAAGAGTTAATTCTGGCCAAGAACCGCCCACTTTAGACAGGAAGAGAGTGTCTGAGTGACAGTTAAGACCCGTTCGCAACGAGAACAACTATGACGATGAAGGTTTAATATTCATTCTAAAGGTGCGCTCACATTTACTGTAGTTCTGCTAATTTTTGCAGGCGAAATCAAGTTGTTTTAATAGGAATCTACGGGATTGGGTTATAGTTATCATTCTTGGTGTGAACGGGCCTTTAGACTCCTGGGCATCCAATCAGATTAGAGCTTGTGATTTTTGGAAAGCTCTCATTATTTTAAGTGCAGTATGCATGTATGGGCGGTCCGAAACTAGTTAACCCAAACTGACCCAAACTCTGCACAGTCGCCACGTCACTACTCCGTCTGTGTGTGTTTTTGCTGTTGTTCAGGATCACGTACCTCTCCGCAATGACTCGACCCAGGACTAGTTTTGCATTAGTTTTGGGTGTTTGTATGTTCAGCCTCAATGTGCCTTATTGAGATGCCAATAACCTCAGAACTCACTGAAGGAAACGCCATGGGAGTGTGTGAGTGTGTGTGACGCTGATGATTTACTGTGTGAGATGTGAGATGCAGGAGAAATTTCTGATGCCTGATTCATGGATATGGTTCTTTTGAACTGGTTCTTGCTAATGATTCATTCACCTGATTCACAACAGAACAACTCAAATCACCTTAAAGGAAGGTTCCAGTTACAGTACATGTTCAGATGCTGTTCGTCACCAGCTAGAATCATTTGACTCACCCTTAAGTGTTTATTTTATTTTAGTCTTTTAACTTTTTTTTTCATTGCATTGCAGTAATGGTCTTTAGTGTAATAAACTGAGCCAGATGATCAATGTTAATCTACACAAGACTTCATCCCACTCGTCGATTCACCTCGTTTACAGCTCAAATAATGAACATTTAATCAGAAATGTTTAATCTGAGAAGAAAAAAAACTTCTGGAAACATCACTGAATGACTTAAATCAAGAACCACTTCATTGAAACGAACCTGCCGAATGAAATGATTCAGACTAGAGGAGAGAAATGAGATGAGAAATGAGAAACACATAAGTGTGATGGGCTGGAACAAGTTTACGCTGATGACTGACAGCTGTCAGTCACTGATGATGATGATGATGGTGAAAGTGATGTGGAGAGTTCAAAGGTCAATGAAATGGACATGTGGAATAAAGATGCTAGGTGTGTGAGTTTTAGAGTTGATGTTTTTTAGGATTTCTGTTGGGTTTTTTAAGTGAGTGAACGTGCTGATGACATGTTTTAAACTTAATCAGAAGGCTGAAATATTTTGACTATTTATTTGGAATATGAGTCCTGTGCCTTTGTGCCACAGACAGTCGTTTTGAACACAGTTCAACATTATTTTTGAGTGGCAGATTTAAATCAGTCCTGCTTGCGTGAGGCTGCAGTGGTGCATCATGCTGGATGCTCAGAATCTCAGTAGAGAATCGCACTGAAAAGTCCCACTGGAAAATCTCACTGGAGATTCCCGTTGGAGAATCTCTCTCAGAAGAGTCTCACTGGGGAATTTCTCTAGAGATTCTTAAAAAGATTCCCACCAGAGATTCCCACTGGAGAATCTTAAGAAGAGACTCACTGGAGATTCTTAAGAAGATTCCAACAGAGATTCCCACTGGAGATTCTTAAGAAAAGTACCACAGAGATTCCCACTGGAGATTCTTAAGAAGATTCCCACAGAGATTCCCACTGGAAGATCTCTCTATAAGAGTCTCCCTGGGGAATTTCTCTAGAGATTCTTAAGAGGATTACCACCAGAGATTCCCACTGGAGATTCTTAAGAAGATTCCCACAGAGATTCCCACTGGAGATTCTTAAGAAGAGTTTCACTGGAGATTCCCACTGGAAGATCTCTCTATAAGAGTCTCCCTGGGGAATTTCTCTAGAGATTCTTAAGAGGATTACCACCAGAGATTCCCACTGGAGATTCTTAAGAAGATTCCCACAGAGATTCCCACTGGAGATTCTTAAGAAGAGTTTCACTGGAGATTCCCACTGGAAGATCTCTCTATAAGAGTCTCCCTGGGGAATTTCTCTAGAGATTCTTAAGAGGATTACCACCAGAGATTCCCACTGGAGATTCTTAAGAAGATTCCCACAGAGATTCCCACTGGAGATTCTTAAGAAGAGTTTCACTGGAGATTCCCACTTGAAGATCTCTCTATAATAGTCTCACTGGGGAATTTCTCTAGAGATTCTTAAAAAGATTCCCACCAGAGATTCTTAAGAAGATTACCACAGAGATTCCCACCAGAGATTCCCACTGGACATTCTTAAGAAGATTGCGACCAGAGATTCTTAAGAAGAGTTTCACTGGAGATTCCCACTTGAAGATCTCTCTATAATAGTCTCACTGGGGAATTTCTCTAGAGATTCTTAAGAAGATTACCACCAGAGATTCCCACCGGAGATTCTTAAGAAGAGTTTCACTGGAGATTCCCACTGGAAGATCTCTCTATAAGAGTCTCACTGGGGAATTTATCTAGAGATTCTTAAAAAGATTCCCACCAGAGATTCTTAACAAGATTACCACAGAGATTCCTACTGGAGATTCTTAAGAAGAGTCTCACTGGAGATTCTTAAGAAGAGTCTCACTGGAGATTCTTAAGAAGAGTTTCACTGGAGATTCCCACTGGAA
>NW_015507250.1:33238-33695 GCF_001515645.1 Sinocyclocheilus grahami
CAGAGATTCCCACTGGAGATTCTTAAGAAGATTCTCACTGGAGATTCCCACTGGAAGATCTCTCTATAAGAGTCTCACTGGGGCATTTCTCTAGAGATTCTTAAAAAGATTCCCACCAGAGATTCCCACTGGACATTCTTAAGAAGAGTCTCACTGGAGATTCCCACTGGACATTCTTAAGAAGATTACCACCAGAGATTCCCACCAGAGATTCCCACTGGACATTCTTAAGAAGATTTCCACCAGAGATTCCCACCGGAGATTCCCACTGGACATTCTTAAGAAGATTGCCACCAGAGATTGCCACCAGAGATTCCCACTGGAGATTCTTAAGAAGAGTCTCACTGGAGATTCCCACTGGAAGATCTCTCTATAAGAGTCTCACTGGGGAATTTCTCTAGAGATTCTTAAGAAGATTACCACTGGAGATTCTTAAGAAGATTACCACAGAGATTCC
>NW_015507250.1:33759-48762 GCF_001515645.1 Sinocyclocheilus grahami
CACTGGAGATTCCCACTGGAAGATCTCTCTATAAGAGTCTCACTGGGGAATTTATCTAGAGATTCTTAAAAAGATTCCCACCAGAGATTCCTACTGGAGATTCTTAAGAAGAGTCTCACCGGAGATTCCCATTGGAAGATCTCTCTGAAGAGTCTCACTGGAGAATTTTAGAATTTTTCGTTAAGAGTCTGATTGGAGATTCCCACTGGAGAGTCTCACCTGAAATTTCCATTGGAGATTCCCACTACACCACTACATACAGACAAGCCACTTGAATGTTCAGAGACACACGGGAGGCTGTTCTTGTGTTCGGCGTCGTCGTGGTAACTGCGTCGCAGGTGGCCGGAGTTATTACGGCGAGATATGACATCACTCAACTAGCACAGGAGCTTTTCTGACCGTGACCTTTTACACTTCTGGACAATCGGCTGATTGTGTTTTGATGATGATGTCTTTTATTTACACTCGCAGACTATTTCCTGCCGTAATATGACGTTTATTTAGTTTAATTTGCTTTCTTCAGTTTGGTTATGATTTCATTGAGTAATGTGTGTTTGTGCAGTCATGTATGTGTGTGAGGAATCCGCTGAGTTCATTTGCACAAACACACACATGCACTGTTCACTCTGTATGTGTGTGTGTGTGTGTGTGTGTTTTGTTTGAGGTTGACATTGACATGGTTTTCTACATTATGAACCTCAAGTGTCTCACTGGACACAAGCTGCCGCTTCTGTTTGTTTTATTCTGGGTTTTGAGTTATCTTTGAGTTTTAAAAATGGTTAAAAATTGCAAAATGTCAATAAAGGACAATGTATAAAAACGACAGTGTGTCTGGTGTTCTGAAGTCTGTACGTCTTAAATATCCAGATGTTTCTGAAAGAGTCTCTTGTGCTCACCAAGGCTGCATTTATTTGATCAAAAATACAGTAAAAATTGTGAAATAATATTACAATTTAAAAATATCTGTTTTCTATGTGAGTATCTGTTCAAATGTAATTTATTGCTGTGACCAAAGCTGTATTTTCAGCATCATTCCTCCAGTCTTCAGTGTTAGTTTTTTTAACAGCATTTATTTTAAATAGAAATCTTTTGTAACATTATAAATATCTTTATTGTAACTTTCGATCAATTGAATGTTGACAGAAGCTCACATCTGTATCTCTTATATATCTGCAGATTCTAATTATTTTGTTGTTTTATCATTGTTTGCTGAAGATGGGTATTTTAACGATAAAGGTAAAACAGATCACAATATGACAAAGGCTTTAAAATGCTATTGAACAAGCAACAACATCACTTCACAAGAAGATTGACAGCATTCATGTTTCGTTCAGAACATGTAGAGACATTGACATGGTTTTCTACATTATGAACCTCAAGTGTCTCACTGGACACAAGCTGCCGCTTCTGTTTGTTTTATTCTGGGTTTTGAGTTATCTTTGAGTTTTAAAAATGGTTAAAAATTGCAAAATGTCAATAAAGGACAATGTATAAAAACGACAGTGTGTCTGGTGTTCTGAAGTCTGTACGTCTTAAATATCCAGATGTTTCTGAAAGAGTCTCTTGTGCTCACCAAGGCTGCATTTATTTGATCAAAAATACAGTAAAAATTGTGAAATAATATTACAATTTAAAAATATCTGTTTTCTATGTGAGTATCTGTTCAAATGTAATTTATTGCTGTGACCAAAGCTGTATTTTCAGCATCATTCCTCCAGTCTTCAGTGTTAGTTTTTTTAACAGCATTTATTTTAAATAGAAATCTTTTGTAACATTATAAATATCTTTATTGTAACTTTCGATCAATTGAATGTTGACAGAAGCTCACATCTGTATCTCTTATATATCTGCAGATTCTAATTATTTTGTTGTTTTATCATTGTTTGCTGAAGATGGGTATTTTAACGATAAAGGTAAAACAGATCACAATATGACAAAGGCTTTAAAATGCTATTGAACAAGCAACAACATCACTTCACAAGAAGATTGACAGCATTCATGTTTCGTTCAGAACATGTAGAGATCCGGTTCAGTACTCGGATATATTGTTTAACTGCTATAGAGTTCAGTTGTTGCAGAAATGACCGTCTTCCAGGAAACTTGTTTTTGTACCCAAGAAAAGCTCATTGTGGGAATTGATGAATATATGCTCATATATGGAGAGCTTGTGGTTGGTGTTTGACTCTGAGGAAGAGAGATAGAGCTGTGAATCCAGAGCCCAGAGGAAACAGGCTTCATACAGACTCTTGCAGCTCCGCAGACACCAGCGCTCAGAGGTACTCATCATTTGCTCTTTACAGTCTCCTCGTGTCATTTTTGAAGGTGAAATGTCATGTTTGTGTGGTGTAATGAAGACGATCTCTATTCAAAACAGTACTGTCACTAGTCATATATTTTACTACGACAGCTATTTGTTATTATAGATCATGCATAATAAAATATCTAAAGAAATGTTCATTATATTTTGCGTAAAGAACATGAAGCCTACCATTGAGATCGTTTTGTGTTGTAGCATTAATTTCACGACAAGATCTCACTGTCACGATGCATACTTAAAATTATACATTATTTTAAGAGTTTGGGGTCGGTAAGATTTCTAAATGTTTCTGAAAGGAGTCTCTTTTTCTCACCGAGGCTGCATTTATTTAATTAAAAATACAGTAAAAATTGTGAAATATTAGACTTTCAAACAGATGTTTTCTCTGTGAATCTCTGTTAAACTGTAATGTATTTCTGTGATGTGCAGCTGTATTTTCAGCATCATTCCTCCAGTCTTCAGTGTCACATGATCTTCAGAAATCAGTATAATATGCCGATTTGCTGCTTAAGAAACATTTTTGATTATTTTTGTGGAAAGCGTGATACATTTTATTTTTCAGGATGCACAGATGAATAGAAAGTTCAAAAGAGCAGCATTACATTACATTTTAAGACAACTTGTGATAATGTCTTAATTTTCCGGCAGCCTTCATCATGCCACGCTTCATCAGCACCCTGGTCTTCCTCATGATACGGTGCTTCATCGTCACGAGCAGCAGCTGTCAGAGCGACAGGAACCAGGACCATCGGCCCCGCGTCAGCTGCGTGAGTCAGGGACTGACGGCTGTTCCCGCCGGCATCGACGCAGACACGCAGGTCCTGGTTCTCACTGGAAACCAGTTCACGTCTCTGTCCTGGTCCATGTATTCTGGATTCTCAGAGCTGCACGAGCTGGATCTGAGCCACAATCACATCAGCACACTGGAGCCGCCAGGTAAACAGAAGCACATCAGTCATTTTACTCTAACTGTGAAATGAATGCAAAATGCAAAAATATAAATGCTAAATTAAACTGGCAGTCTAGGAAAGGTCACGCACACAATTCCATTTACACTGATGGAGCCAAAGTGGAACGGGTGAGACGCTTTAAGTTCTTTGGTGTCCATATCTCTGAGGGTCTTTCCTGGACCCTCAACACCTCCACACTCATCAAAAAGGCACAACAGCACCTTTGCTTCCTTAGCACCTGTTGAATGTACAGCAACTGCACTGTCTCCGATCAGAAAGCCCTCCAGCGGGTGCTGAAAACTGCCCAATACATCACTGGTGTTCAGCTTCCCTCCATCAAAGACATTCATCACGGGCCTCATTTATAACATTTTTGATCACAGATTTGATCTTAGAGTTAGGTTAGGCACGCTAAAAAACACGGCAACGTTCATATTTATAAAAACGGTCTTTGACGTGGAAAAGTACTTACCGTCACGCAGGGGCGTAGCCATCATTTCAGAACTGAGGGGGACAGAAATGTTATATAGATATATATAACATTACAATATAACATTTCTGTAATCTATATAACCAACCAGTCAACAGTTTTTGAACAGTAAGATTTTTAATGTTTTATAAAGAATTATCTTCTGCTCACCGAGCCTGCATTTATTTGATTCAAAATACAGCAAAAGCAGTAATGTTGTGAAATATTTTTACTATTTAAAATAACTGCTTTCTATTTGAATATATTTTTAATGTATTTCTGTGATGTGCAGCTGTATTTTCAGCATCATTCCTCCAGTCTTCAGTGTCACATGATCTTCAGAAATCAGTATAATATGCTGATCTGCTGCTCGAGAAACATTTCTGATTATTATTATTATTA
Source organism: Sinocyclocheilus grahami (assembly GCF_001515645.1). NCBI lineage: Eukaryota > Metazoa > Chordata > Actinopteri > Cypriniformes > Cyprinidae > Sinocyclocheilus > Sinocyclocheilus grahami. Next base: position 37,898 of record NW_015507250.1, read on the forward strand.
TTATCAATATTTAAAACAGTTGATTCTTTGATGAATAGAGAGATCCAAAGATCAGCATTTATGTGAAATAAAAAGCTTTTGTAACATTATACACTGTATCATTCAGAAGCTTGGAGTCAGGATAAGTTTTATTTCTTTTGGAAAATAAATTATAGAAATGAACACTTTTATTTAGCAAGGATGTTTTAAATTGATCACAAGTGATGATAAAGACATTTATAATGTTACAAACAATTTCTATTTCAGATAAATGCTGTTCTTCTGAACTTTCTGTTCATCAAAGAAACCTGAAAAAAATTCTACTCGGCTGTTTTCAACATCATAATAATAATAATACATGTTTTTGAGCAGCTAATCAGAATATCAGAACGAGTTCTGAAGGATCGTGTGACTGGAGTAATGATGCTAAAGATTTAGCTTTGAAATCACAATAAATTACATTTTAAAATACGTTCAAGTAGAAAATACTTATTTTAAATAGCCTAGCAAAAATATTTGAAAATGTTGCTGTTTTGCTTTGGATCAAATAAATGCAGGATTGGTGAACAGAAGAGACTTCTTTAAAAAACACAAAACATCTTACTGTTCAAAAACTTTTGACTGGTAGTGTGTAGGCAACTTTAATTTTTCTCTCATTTCTAGCTTTTAATTGGCTTAGAAATCAAATAACTGCTGGACAATAACCAATAATAATGATTTGTTTATATACTACAAACACTTTTTATCACATAAGGCAGAATAGTTTCTATACTGTAATAAATGCTGTCAGCTAGCACTGCATTGTTCATATACTTTATTTATTACCTGGAGATGACTTGACAAACACAAATAAACCATATATTGTCGCAATAGTATGTTTAATTCTAGTAAATGTTAATAGTAAATAGTAAATGTTTAATTTCTGTGAAAACAACTGTTTTCATACAGCGATAGCTGGACGCTTTTGCCCATATTAGGGATTTCCTCGTACGACTTTCTGCGCGAGAGCGCCTCCGGCTTCGAGTATGAATGAAACATACACTGCATGAGTGTTTAACGCTCCGCAACGTTCATCTCGCCTTATTCTGGGTCCGAATAAAACATCAGATCATGCACAGACTATCCTGTCTCTTTGAATTTAAATATATATTTATTCACATCGGCTCTTGAAAACCTCTATGGGTTAAAAAGTGCGGGGGATGAATTTACGTGATATTAAAAGTGCGGGGGACGAATTTACGTGATATATTAGGGATTTCCTCGTACGACTTTCTGCGGAGAGCGCCTCCGGCTTCGAGTATGAATGAAACACACACTACACGAGTGTTTAGCGCTCCGCGATGTTCATCTCGCCTTATTCTGGGTCCGAATAAAACATCAGATCATGCACAGACTATCCTGTCTCTTTGAATTTAAATATATATTTATTCACATCGGTAATGATTTGTTTATATACTACAAACACTTTTTTTATCACGTAAGGCAGAATAGTTTCTATACTGTAATAAATGCTGTCAGCTAGCACTGCATTGTTCATATACTTTATTTATTACCTGGAGAGGACTTGACAAACACAAATAAACCATATATTGTCGCAATCGTATGTTTAATGTCTTCATGTTTCCAAACGTTTCTGTTTTCTGTGAAAACAACTGTTTTCATACAGCGATAGCTGGACGCTTTTGTCCACATTAGGGATTTCCTCGTACGACTTTCTGCGGAGAGCGCCTCCGGCTTCGAGTATGAATGAAACACACACTACACGAGTGTTTAGCGCTCCGCGATGTTCATCTCGCCTTATTCTGGGTCCGAATAAAACATCAGATCATGCACAGACTATCCTGTCTCTTTGAATTTAAATCTATATTTATTCACATCGGCTCTTGAAAACCTCTATACGAACACACTTGCCCCACGAAAAAGTGTGGGGGACGAATTTACGTGATATTAAAAGTGGGGCGTAATCTACGCCCCTGCCGTCACGTCAGGGTCTGAACAGACGAACGCACTCCTCCTTGTGGCAAAGTCAGAGTACTGCAGCTATTTGAACATCTAAACTGCAATAATAATAAAAGCACCGAATTCATCATAAACAACAAAGACACAGTGTAAGAGATTAATTTTGCAGTGTAGTCATATTTTTTATTAACGGGAGTTTTTGCGAGATTAAACTGACCTTTTTAGTATCCTAATGTTGAGAGTTCTTTACTCGCTTTCTGTACACGGCTTATTTTACAAGAGAACTTGCAGGTTTTTTCAGACCATAAGTGTGCAATAATTTATTTTATTATGATATGAAACGTCCAATTTTTCTTTCAATAATGTTTTTTAAAGTTTTGCAAGAATTTCGTGATACTAAACGTTTTATTAGTTGTCATAGCAAGTGATTTTAAAAGTAGGACGGCTCACTTTTTATAAGATGACTGAAAATTTTACTTGAATTCGTAGTTTATTCTTACTTTTGGAAACCTAATTGTTTTATAATTACTATTAATAGTATTATAATTATTATTTCTGTTGTTTCTAGTAGTAGTCATTTTGATAATAGTCAATAGAAAAAAATATAACCACACACACACATTTGTCCACAGAATAATTACACATTATTAAATAAAAAGCGTCCCGCACGAACCTCTACCTCCGCCAGCAGGACCTCAGTTTCAGACTTGGTAAAGTTTTTTTTTTCACGAAGCTTTGTGCTCGTCATTCTCAAGCATAGAAAGTCGGATATTGGCGTGTGCTCCTTTATATACTAATGATATTAATTAGGGGTGTTTACAAGGCGGAGATCTGACACCTCTGGAAGAGAGGCGTACGCACGTGTTTTTGTGCGCACGTTCTTTTTCTCTGAATCGCACTTAAGCACTTTTGAGAAATTATCTTGGAACAAATTTAGGACGGTTTATACGTAACATTTTATAAATGAGGCCCCACAAATGCTGCCTAAAGAGAGTGAGAAGCATTATCAAAGCCTCCTCTCACCCCAGCCATGACTCTTTACTCCTCTCCCGTTTGGGAGACGTTATAGGAGTCTTTGAGTCGCACCAGCAGACTCAGGAACAGTTTCTTTCCTTCAGCTGTTAGCCTGCTGAACTCTAAACCCTGGCGCTAAACAATAAAGCTCACTTTGACCACCTATACTAATGCTATTAAAAAAAACACATACACTGTACAATAACTTGTCTCTACTGCACATTAACAATGTTTTTTTCCCTTCTCTTTTCCATTTTGCACATTCCTTGCATTTTTACCTCACATGCTTATGGTTGTAGATTTAGTTAAGCCTTTGTGTGCAGACATGAATTAAAAGGCAAAAACTTTCATTCTGATGTGATGAGAGTCTCAGATTCTCTGTTGTCTCTGTGTGTTTCTTTCAGGTCCAGTGCTGGAGAAGCTGAGCGTCTTGCGTTTGTCTGGTAACAGGTTAACTGGTTTGGGAGGACTGATGTTCCGCTGCGCTCCCAGTCTGATGGAGATCTACTTGGACAGGAACCAGATCCGTTCCCTTCACGACAGCACCTTCAGCGAGCTGCCGCGTCTGGAGGTCATTAACCTGTCTGAGAACAAGCTTCCCGCGCTGCCTCCGCGCCTCCTGGAGCGCGTCTCCTCCGGCGGCCTAAAGACGTTCGACTTGGAGAATAACAGCGTCTCGCTGATGCCCGATGGGTTCTTCTCATCCAAACCCGAGCTGCCTTACGTTTACCTGACCCACAATCCCTGGCTCTGCAGCTGCGCGGTTGGTTACCTCCACAGCTACCTGAACGACCAGGAACACAACGTCTACATGCACGACGGACCGAACGACATCGTTCCTGCTGCCGACTCCGTGGTGTGTTCGGGACCACCTCACCTGCTCAAACGGCCCATCATTGAACTGGAGGAGAATGACTTCTGTCCACCAGATCCAATGGATCCTGCACTCCCTCATCCCAGAGGGGACCAAGATGCCAAACCCTCTCGTATTCTTTCAGATCTCGAACTCCCTCATGTTCTTCCAACAAACTCAGTAAAACCAATTTCCCCCACTCAAACGGCAACTGCTCCATACAACACCGCCACAGGCGCCCACCTGCCCGATTCCACCAAATCCTGGACCTCTGTTGAAAGGTATTGGGTCACTGAGACCTGGACCAAAATCTGGTATGAATTCTGGACAGAGTATTTTATCTCGACTCCAACGACCAGTCCGTATCTTCCCACTCGAGACGCCCTAGAACCAAACACCTGGAAAACAGTCACGTTCCAACCCACATCAAACCCTGTGCCGCCAACCACTGGTCCAATTATTGCCGAATCCCAAAGTCAGGATACTGGCCGACCTGAACCACACACTTTCAGGGCAACGATTGCATTCAACACCACCTTTGGACCAATTATTGACCAACCCCAACATCAAAGTACGGCCCAACCAGAACTGCACACGATTATGGTCCAAACTGAACCCCCAACCGCCAGACGGGTCACTCCCCAAGCAGAACCGCCAGCCAGCATTGATCCGCACTGGGCAGATGCTCAGGGAGCGTATGGACGGCTGCTGCCGTGGTGCTGGTGGCTATTTGCCGGCTTTGTGTTTCTGTGTGTACTTTCTGCTCTCACTTCCTGTTTCCTGTTCCTTTGGCTTCTCAGAAACTACCTCGTGCTCTACCGGCGGCTCAAGCGTCACGTCTTGGCTCGCTCGAACAGTGGGGTCGCCCTGCGGGCTTACAGACGCACCGAAAACATGCACGGATTGGAGAATGCGGGCGAGAGTGTGAGCTTTTTACCCCTCGAACAGATCAAAGACGTTCAAGCTGTGTTCCGGAGCGTCCTCTTCATCTCCAGGGATGAGCAACAGCAGACGAGAGAGACTAAAGGGGACGTTTCTTCCAAAATAGAACTGGTGGGAGATAAGGAACGAGCGCCGAAGGCGAGCGGGGAAGTGTTCAGGAAGACGCTGTACAGAGTGATTAGCCGAGAAGAGGAAGCAGACGTATGGACAGAGGAAGAGGAGCACTGGGCCCCGAGCGGAGCGGGGATGAATGCACGCTACAGCCTGATCCTGAGGGAGGAGAGAGGGCATCAGAGAGAGATGCACTGGGTGGTTGGGGAGTGGGAGATTGGAGCTGGGGGCGTGGCCTGTGAGAGATCCTGCTCTCTGATTGGCCAGCCCTCCGCAGTCGCTCTAGAGTAAACTGCTGGTGGACGTAATTTGATCTCTTCCAACATTTCTGAACTTTCCAGTATTGCTAGTTGGTTCTAAGCCAATGAAATAAAATGTTCTTCTCAGCTACAAACAATGGAATGCTTGCACTTTATTCCGTCCACTTTAGACATTCTATATGTAGTAACTTTGTGACTACACATCAACTAACTCTCATTACAGTATTAGTAGACTGTTAGGTTAGAATTAGCAGAATAAGATTACATGTACTTGACATAGTAATGACAATAGCAACAATAGCAGCAATGAACATACAACGTTATTTAGAGCTATAGTTAGTAGAACGGTCTAAAGCAGACCATTAAAACAAAGTGTTACCCATGGAAATGATTACCTTATTTACATATACATTTATTCACTCACCAGACATGACTTACAAAACACTTAGTCCAGTTCAAACGTTTAACAGCTTCAAACCATTGACGAATAGATAAAATTGTGAAAGTAGATAAAGATAGGTTCGATTTTTGTAAAACTAAACATGTTATTCGTAATCTCACCTGAGCTAGTAGGTGTATATTAATCATATTCAGATATCTCTGAAAGTCTCATTATGCTTCTAGATTTTTTTTTCTACATTCCGTTATTACATTAAAAATGGTCAAACTTTAATACCGTTTTTAGGACATCTTTGGGCCGATTCCCAATTTCATATTGAGGTCTGGAACATTTTATATCATTCTGAGTCACCTTTGAAAATGTCAAACCTCATCTTTCTCAAAGTCGTTACATTAATGTCTATAGTGCTTTATTCAATACGGATCGCTTCAAAGCATCTTTACAGTAATAAAAAGGAAAATAATTATAAAATTAATGAAACGTTTCCCATTCCTCTAGCAGATAGTCCTGCTCCAAACGCACAACTGTAAGAGCAGAAGCTCTTCATTTCATTAAAACCGTGGGATTTTCAATCGTTCAATAAAGCAGCCAGACACCGAACAGGTCGACTGAAGTCTTGTTTATTAGAACTTCGTGTGGCAAATTATGTAGTAACTTTGTGACTACACATCAACTAACTCTCATTACAGTATTAGTAGACTGTTAGGTTAGAATTAGCAGAATAAGATTACATGTACTTGACTTATAGTAATGACCATAGCAACAATGAACAATAGCAGCAATGAACATACAACGTTATTTAGAGCTATAGTTAGTAGAACGGTCTAAAGCAGACCATTAAAACAAAGTGTTACCCATGGAAATGATTACCTTATTTACATATACATTTATTCACTCACCAGACATGACTTACAAAAGACTTAGTCCAGTTCAAACGTTTAACAGCTTCAAACCATTGCCGAATAGATAAAATTGTGAAAGTAGATAAAGATAGGTTTGATTTTTGTAAAACCTTACAAATAAACATTTGTTATTCGTAATCTCACCTGAGCTAGTAGGTGTATATTAATCATATTCAGATATCTCTGAAAGTCTCATTATGCTTCAAGATTTTTTTTCTACATTCCATTATTACATTAAAAACATTATATAATTCTGAGTCACCTTTGAAAATGTCAAAAGTCATCTTTCTCAATAAAGTCATTACATTAATGTCTACAGTGCTTTATTCAATATAGATCGCTTCAAAGCATCTTTACAGTAATAAGGAAAATAATTATAAAATTAAGGAGTTGTGAGACTAATTAAATTTCAGCTGTACAGAAGACAACCGTCGTTATTCAGATCAATTCAACCCATTTAACATTCTTAAAAACATTGCTGAATTGGTTCCATTCCACTCAAATCAAAAGGTGATGTAATTGTGTAACACACAGACTTGCAATATTACGAATGAAACGTTTCCCATTCCTCTAGCAGATAGTCCTGCTCCAAACGCACAACTGTAAGAGCAGAAGCTCTTCATTTCATCAAAACCGTGGGATTTTCAATCGTTCAATAAAGCAGCCAGACACCGAACAGGTCGACTGAAGTCTTGTTTATTAGAACTTCGTGTGGCAAACATCTAGAGAAACACTGTTAGGTTCTGATGAAGGACAGATCAGAGATTCAGACGGTGGAGAACTTGGGCAACTGGTTCCCGAGGATGACCTGCCTCTCCACACCCTGCTCCGAGACGACCGCCAGTCTGACCACTCCACCGCTGGAGCCGTCTCTCTCCATGGCCAGAGTCAGCGCTGCGCACACACACACCGCTGAGATGAATACACACACACACACACACACACATCTCGACTGCAAACACTGCTTCGTGAAGCTCTAAACCCAATCAATGATTCAAAGCATGCATCAAACTGTTAAAACAAAGCTTCTGTGAACCCATAAACCAGTGTCTATATGTTTTTTTTTGGCTGATCTTAGATTTTCTTAGACAGTTTTACACATTTCTAGATATTATAAATGATGCATTTATATAATAACATCTCGACTGCAAACACTGCTTCGTGAAGCTCTAAACCCAATCAATGATTCAAAGCATGCATCAAACTGTTAAAACAAAGCTTCTGTGAACCCATAAACCAGTGTCTATATATATTTTTTTGGCTGATCTTAGATCAGTTTTACACATTTCTAGATATTATAAATGATGCATTTATATAATAAAAGAATTATATTAGTTAATAGTCACTGATTAACCAAAACCCCCATTAATCAAATCAAAAAGTCCTGAAAATTAATAAAAGATCACATATTATATAGAAACTTCATATTTAATAGGATCAAATGATGGATTACACTTCCAATGAAACATTGGCAATTGGTTTGTAAATGCATGTTTGAGCTGAGTTTATTGCATTTACATCATTTTGACCAGTGTGTGGCGCCTCCAAGTCAAAGTTTTGAAAAGCTTTAAAGTTACAATTTAGAGAAAAAAATTCAGAATTGTGAGATGTTGCAAAGCAAGTGGTTCAGAGTTTGAAAAGCTTTGTTTGAGTGTGTGTGTGTGTCTGACCTTCTGCAGTGAATTTGAGACACTCCTCTTTGCTCATTCCAGCTCTGTAGTTTGAATCCACGTATCCGTAGATGTAGCTGCTGCCGGATCCTCCCACCGACACCGGCTGCCTGGTCATCATCCCTCCGACCGGCACCGTGTACACCTGGACACACACACCGAGACACAGGTGAGCCGCATGTCTCCATCAGTGACTCAGACTCGTGCTGCTGCTGAAGCCGTACCTGTCCTCCTCTGCGTGGGTCCCAGCCGGCCACGATGATCCCGGCCATCAGCTCCTCCCTGTACCTGTAGCACATCTCCCGGAACAGACTGGCCGCCGTCTGCACCAGAGGAGCCTCGTCCAGCTCGATGCTGAAAGAGAGACAGAAGACGAGAGTCAGAGCTGGAGAGACGTCTCGTGGCAGGAGCCGTGTGCGCCGCTGTACCTGTGGAAGCCCAGCTGGTAGGTGACGGCGTCAGCGATGGCCTGCGTGTCCGCCGCCGAGCCGGAGCGGCAGCAGAAGATGCGCTCGTGGATGGGAGTGAGTTTATCCGTCACGCGGTTGGCGATGTAAGCGCTGCACAGATCACATCACACAGTTAGACAGAGCAGAAGCACCAGCTAAACTGACAGAAGCGGTCTCTCTCTCTCTCTCTCACCCGGTGGTGGTGCGAGAGTCAGCGCCGATCACCACTCCTCCCTCAAACTCCACCGCCATGATGCTGGTCTGAACAACACAATCACCACACAATCAGTCTCCCCTCAGACACTTCACCTTTATATCTCGGATTAGGCGTCTAAAAATGTGGAAAAGCTGTGAACTGTAAGCTCAGGATTCTGAGAAAAAGAGTCCATTTCAAAATGTTGAGATATAAACATTTAGCTGCTAGAAAAACAGAAAAAAATAAATAAAAATGAGGCAGAATTGTTAGATAAAAAGTCACATTTTTAGAAAAAAATAAAAAAATAAAGACCAAGACGTGAGATAAAATGTAGGAATTTTGAGGAGTCCAAAATGTGCAAATATAAAAATATAAACTTGCAGTTGAGGGAAAAAAATAAAGTCAATTCAAAGTCCAAAATTGGAAATGCACTCAAATAAATGTAAAAGCAACAACAACAAAAACAATTGTTAGATAAAAAAAAGTCACATAAAAATTTTTTTTGCAATTTTGAGAACAAAGTATGAATTGAGATAAAAGCATCAATCTTTTAGAAAAAGTCAACTGTGGCATAAAAAGACGCACTTTTGCGAGAAAAATAAAAAAAGGTAATAACTGCGAGATTAAAGAAAGTATGAACTGTGAGACAAAGTTGCAGCATAAAAATAAACCGAATTAAAACAGCTAGTCCAGGCGCGAGAGCAACAGGCTTCGAGGGTTACTTCTGCTCTTCAGCTCATAATTAGCAGAGAGTGTGTGTGTGTGTGTGTGTGTGTGTGTGTGTGAGTGTGTATGTTCTCCTTGACTGAATGCTTCAGGAAAGATGGTTTTCTGACGTTCCAGACCAGCCGTTACAAGCTGCATTATTATGAAACTCCAACAGGAATCAAACTGGTGATGAACACAGACCTCGGCGTGCCGAACTGCAGAGACACACTGCAGCAGATCTACAGCACTGTAAGACACACACACACACACACACACACACACACATACATAACTCTCTGTCTTTACTCTGGTAACTGTCTCTCATTTGCAGCTGTATGTGGAGTACATCGTGAAGAACCCGCTGTGTGTGCTGGGCGAGTCTCTCCAGAGCGATCTGTTCAACAGTAAACTGGACTCTTTCATCAGAGCGCTACCGTTCTTCAGCGTCCGCGCCGCCTGATCACAATAAAACATCAGCTTATATTTATACTCAGCGTCTGCTTCCTCTAACACAGCTCTTTTGTTAAATATCACTTTTCATTATTTGATGACTTTGACTCACAAAATTAATTAAAAAAAATGATTCCTTTTTTACTTAATGAGTAGTTTTTTGTGTGTTCTTGGAACGTGATGGTAAAGATTTCAGCAAGTTTCATTTTTAATTTGCCACTCACCTTCTTGTTTATTGCTGTTTATAAAGCTTTTGGAGATTTGGTGCAGAGTAATGTTCAAATTTGCATTTATGTGATGTTTCATCTGATCAAAAAAATTATAAAAAGGTGAATTGACTTGTTTTTGAAAACAATGGTTTTGAAAAATACTTATGGAGATTATATATATATTTGTTGTGCTGTTATGAGCACAACAGTTGTTAAGTAATAAGCCTTTAGAACAACATTAAGGTGAGGAGTGACTAGTTCACACAGTTCTAATAAATGGCGATGGGTTAAATAAACTCAATAAGCAGACAGACTACAGTCAAGCGCAGACCAGTATTGAAGTGCAGAGGAAATAAGCAGCAGTCATATTTAAAGCAGTTTAAATTAATATTGAGTACTGATTGATGTTCACTTGGATTTTTTCCCCATCGAGGGGAAATAACTTAATACTCTGTCATTTATAGTCGTATGGTAAAATGTATATTTTTAATTGTGTAACGTTACATTCAAAATAACTACAAAATGTCATGCCTTTGATAAACAGAGAGAACAACAGAATGCACTGCTTTAGCGAGTCTCGGTCTCCTCGAGCATCTTCCTGGCGCATGCCACAAACATCAACCACAGCGAATACTCGTCTTTTAAAAGGCTTCATTTAGATTATTTGATGTTAAATGCATCATATAAGTCACTTTGGAATAAATCACAGTAGGCCTATGTATCATGATAAAAAAAGCGACTTTACAGTCTGGAAATACTTTAG
>NW_015507250.1:49271-51355 GCF_001515645.1 Sinocyclocheilus grahami
GCAAGCAGCGAACGATCAGACAGGTCTAAACAATCCAGGTAGGCAACAGGTAATCAAACAAGGTATTAACGCTCAGAAATGTCAGCAGTAGCAAAAACAAGACTTCGCAACGAGGGTAAGGTAGGCACCGCTTAAATAGTCATGATGATGATAAGCACCTGTGCAGGTAATCAATATCAGGCATGGGGTGATGGGAAATGAAGTCCTAAAGAACAGTTAGTACTCCGGTGACGGTTCCCTCTGGTGGTGATCGGAGGGAGCCACAGAGGCTTGATTTGTGACACTAACCTTGAGGTCATGAATGCATGAATTAATGTTTCTGCATTTGACATTGAGAGCATAGGTCATAATTTAGATATATTTTTAAGATGGAAAAATTCAGTTTTACAAGGTTTTCAAAGGAAAGATAGCTATCAAATAGCACACCAAGGTTCCTAACTGATGACGAGGTATTAACAGAGCAGCCATCAAGTGTTTGACAATGTTTTAGGTTATTACATGTCAAGGTTTTTGGTCCAGTAATTAAAACCTCATTTTTTTCAGAATTTAGCAGTAGGAAATTACTAGTCATCCAGTTTTTTATATCAACTATGCATTTCGTTAGTTTTGCAAATTTGTAGGTTTCATGACGCGAAGAAATATAGAGCCAGGGCTGTACGTTAACTTTTTTTTTCACATAGCACTGGTGCTACAGAGGTTCAAAGTTTTGTAGCGCAGGCCAAAAAGTTGTAGCACAAGTATAAAACGTCTGTTATCATGTCTGAAACAAACACAAGTAATGGAGTTCATCACTTAAACAGGCACTGATGTTCCATACAGAGCACAAAAAATACAAACCATCAAAAATTGTTTTTAGACAAATTTTCTTAATTTGCTAAAAATGGAAGAGTGCAGAAACATAACACCTCTTACACATTTACAAAATATAAAATAAAAAAGAATGGCAGACATTTAGGCCAAAGTGAGCAAAGATAAAAAATCTGGGTCATTATTTTATCTTTGTTATTAGAAAATAAGAACAAAGATATACATTACAAATACACATAATATACAAATAAAACAAACTGTGCTTTATTTTTCAGGTACAGTATTTAGCAGTAACATTCAAGAAATTGAAGGAACACATTAAAATAAAACACTATATACTAGCCTATATATCATCAATTATACTGACTGATGATAAGTTCATCAGTCAAGAGCAGTGAGTGATTTTTTTTCTGTGTTTTGTGGTTTTATTAACATTAAAAGAATATTTCACCAAAAATGAAAATTCTGTCATCTGTCTTTCAATTCTGTCATAGTGTTTCATTTTTATACCATCATTTACTTCTCTGGATTTAAACATTCTTCGAAACATTTGGGATAATGTAAGTACACAATTCAGCAAAATATATAACACTGTTCTTGTGGTTTTTGGATATTTTAATAAAAAAATCTTACATATTGCGCCTTTAAATTGTTTTGGACTTTTTTGTATTTGCTTGTTCAGGAAACAGACACAGTGTGATATCTGGGTGAAAGAGTCTCTATGTGCTGAGAATTAACTGACTTCTGTGACGTGAGGCGGCTAGCAGATGGTCGGTTTAGCCAGTCTGTCTGCTTCCTGACCTGGGCCCCAGTTAGTCAAGTACAAACTCTAAGACTATATGCCATATTTCTAGAGAGAAGAGAGAAGAGCGGCACCACCCCAGGAGGGATGAAGACCATCTGTTTTCAACAGTTCCGGTCTGCCCCAAAAACTTGTCCAATTGTCTATGAAACCTAGGTTATTCTGTGGGCACCACTTAGATATCCAGCCAATGAGTGACGACAGTCTGCTATGTATCTCATCACCACAGTAAGCAGGGAGGGGACCAGAGCATATTACAGTGTCTGACATCGTACTTGCAAGTTCACACACCACTTTAATGTTATTTTTAGTGGTCTCCGACTGGCGAAGTCAAACATTATTAGTGCAGATGTGAATTACAATCTTACTGAATTTACATTTAGCATTAGCCAGCACTTTTAAATTTGCCAAGATGTCAGGCGCTCTGGCTCCCGGTAAACATTGGACTATAGTGGCTGGTGTCTCTATTTTCACG
>NW_015507250.1:51446-65832 GCF_001515645.1 Sinocyclocheilus grahami
GTCTCTATGTGCTGAGAATTAACTGACTTCTGTGACGTGAGGCGGCTAGCAGATGGTCGGTTTAGCCAGTCTGTCTGCTTCCTGACCTGGGCCCCAGTTAGTCAAGTACAAACTCTAAGACTATATGCCATATTTCTAGAGAGAAGAGAGAAGAGCGGCACCACCCCAGGAGGGATGAAGACCATCTGTTTTCAACAGTTCCGGTCTGCCCCAAAAACTTGTCCAATTGTCTATGAAACCTAGGTTATTCTGTGGGCACCACTTAGATATCCAGCCAATGAGTGACGACAGTCTGCTATGTATCTCATCACCACAGTAAGCAGGGAGGGGACCAGAGCATATTACAGTGTCTGACATCGTACTTGCAAGTTCACACACCACTTTAATGTTATTTTTAGTGGTCTCCGACTGGCGAAGTCAAACATTATTAGTGCAGATGTGAATTACAATCTTACTGAATTTACATTTAGCATTAGCCAGCACTTTTAAATTTTCCAAGATGTCAGGCGCTCTGGCTCCCGGGTAAACATTGGACTATGGTGGCTGGTGTCTCAATTTTCACATTGCGTGCAATAGAATCGCCAATAACTAGAGCACTTTCAACAGGTTTCTCTGTGGGTGCATCACAGAGTTGGGAGAACCTGTTTAGTGTTTTAAACGGAATGGAAGAATGGTGTTTTGTCCCACGAATATGCCGCCTCACAGTTACCCAGTCGCCCTGCTGCGGGTGCTCTGCAACCGGAACCGAACAATGTATGGGACGCGCTAAGCTAATCACATCCAAAGCCGTATCTAAGGCCCTCACATTCTTATTACCCTCAATTAAAGTTTGGATGCGTGTCTCTAGTTCTGAGATCTTCTCTGTCAGCCAAACTATTTCCCTGCATTTATCACATGTGAATTCCTCGCCGCTGACAGAGAAAGCTACACTATACATGTGGCAAGCAGTGCAAGTGACAATAACAGGAGAAGCCATTACTCACCATGATTGTTGAATGATTCTGACTTACCACAGTTGTTTAATGAACTGGTGAAAAATGGAGCAAGATCCATGTCTGTCAAAATATAATGCAGTACCATGTTGACTGCATCATCCACAGACCTGTTTGCTCTGTAGGCAAACTGAAGAGGATCCAGCAAGGGTCCAGTGATGTCCTTCGGGTAGGCCAGGACCAGTCTTTTAAATTACTTCATGACCACAGACGTGAGAGCGACAGGTCTGTAGTTACGTCCAGTGATTTTGGGTTTTTTGGGGACCGGAATGATAGTGGAGCATTTGAAGCAGCAGGCAACTTCACACAGCTCCAATGATCTGTGTAAAGATGGGGGCTAGTTGGTCAGAGCAGACCTTTAGAAAGGCAGGTGAAACACCACCTGGGCCTGAAGCTTTCATAGTCTTCTGTTTCCTGAAGACTCGGTTCACATCCTCTACAGACCTTAAGCGCAGGTTGAATGGTTGGGGATGCAGGAAGGGGGGTTGCAGGGGGGGTGGGTGAATGTGTGAAGTGCAGATCAGAGTGGGTGTGGGGAGTGAGACTGGGCTTTTTGAATTGACAGAAACACATTCAGATTGTCATCCAGTTGTTGATTCACCACAGACTGTGGGGGTGGTGTCTTGTACTTAGTGATGTTCCTCAAACCAGTCCATACTGATGCTGGCTCATTTGCTGAAAACTGTTTTTTCAGCTTTTCAGAGCAGTTTTTTTTAGCCATTCTGATCTCATTTGTCAGTCTGTTTCTGGCCTGGCTGCACAAGATTTTATTCCCAATTCTGTAAGTATCCTCTTTGGCACGACGAAGCTGTTTGAGTTTCCCAGTAAACCACGGTTTATCATTATTGAATGATAAGAATGACCTGGTGGGGATGCACATATCCTCACAGAAACTGATGTATGAAGTTACAGTCTCTGTGAGCTCATTCAGATCGGTGGCTACAGCTTCAAAAACACTCCAGTCAGTGCAGTCGAAGCAGGCTTGTAAATCCCGCTCCGCTTCATTTGTCCATCTTTTTACAGTCCTTAGTACAGGTTTAGCTGATTTCAGCTTCTGACTGTAGGTTAGTATAACATGAACCAGGCAGTGATCAGAGAGCCCCAAAGTGGGACATGCACGTGTCCGGAGGGATGTAAACATTCACAAGAATGAACGAGGAAAACTCCCGCAGTGAGTAGAAAGGTTTACAGTTTATGAAGAGTGCCTCTAAGTTAGGAGAGCATATCTTTTTCAGAGTTGTTACATCTGAACACCAACTTTCGTTGATATAGCAGCCCCTGCAAACATGTCCTTGCGGGGCCCATGCTGGCTTTTTGCGGGCACAGTGGGCTAGGGCCAGCCCACACCAAACCTAAACAGGCCCAGTGCGGGCTTGCCCAGGCGAGGCCCACAGCTTTGGGCTCACCACAGGCTCTCTGTGAGCAGCCCACACTATGGGACTGCCCACATTAATCCAATGATGGCCCAATGTGGGCCAGACATGAGCCTGTTAATAAGAATTTTGTGGGCAGTTTTCTTCCTTACCACTAGGGATGCTACAGTGTTTTAGCTGTCCTTAAGTAAATCCATGTGGTAGAGGGAGTTAGCAATAGCAAGCAGCAGTAGCCAGCATAGCTCACCTGCTGGACACATTGTGCTTTGTCCTGATTGGGAAATGTGTCATTTCAAGCCCAGTCTAAAGGAGTTTTCTTTCTATTTAAAAGTGTACATTGCTGATGTTTTTTTTGCAGAGATGGTACATGTATGTATGGCCTATATTTGGATTGATGCCAAGAGTTAAAGACCATGTATTTGTATGCATTTTAGAAGGACTCTTTATTGGTGAGGTCACCACATCATGGTCCAGTCTGAATATGGATTTAAAGTTATTTTTTGACATGAGACCATAGTCTGGACTATTTTTGACTGTTCCTGTTAGGAAGAGTCTGGTGTTTGAGAGATGTGGCCTGTTTTCATTACAAGAGGTTGGATTATTCATTTGCTATCAGTCAACATCAGCTACAGACAGTGTTTGGACATTGATGTACTACAGATAAGACTTTTGCACACATGAACTTTCACATGACGAAATCCTACAATCTTACATTGCCTTGTTTGCTTTTTTTTTGTACTTTTGTGTATTTACATTTTTGGTCATATGTAGCTGTATTAACCTGAATTAAATGTTTTCTATTTTGTATTTAATAAATCCATTGATTTGAAATCCCTTTTACTACTGTACATTTTTGACAATATAGACATTAGTTATGTGGTGACAGCATCCATTTCAGATGTATAATAACTGTTTTCCTCAAAGACTTAAGTTATAGTAGCTGAAAAGTATTTAAAGTGAAACAGATGTATTGTTATAGATCAGGGGTGCATCCTGTTCCTGGAGATCTACCTTCCTACAGAGTTCAGTTCCAACCATGATTAAACAAACCTGTCTGTAATCATCAAGTGCTCCTTCAGATCCTAATTAGTTGATTCAGGTGTGTTAATCAGGACCAGGGTTGGGCACCCCTGTTGTAGATTAATAGTGTGGGCTAAGTGAGGGCTGCCCATGTAGGGCCAGCACTAAGGGGCCAACGATTTGCCAATGAGCAAAATCTCAGAGACCCTGCGCTGGCAGCCTGCTGGGGGCCCTTAGGCTAGCCTTAAGTTGGCCCGTAAAGGGCCAGTGCAGGCTTGTTTGCAGGGACGTCTTTTCTTCCCCTTCCTGTCCCTCCCTATTCACCTTTTCTCACTCCATCCGTCCCGCGGGCCGAATTTTGCGTGAGGATGCCTCCGCAAGCTGCCGTTGCCCCAGCTCCCCTCCCACGGAGTAATCCTCTATGTGCTCATTCTCCTTTCTCTCTCTTCCCAGCAACTCCTCAACCAGCTCCACCAAATGCTGTCGCCTCAGAACCTCCTCCAGTGCCGAACAATACCAGAGCCAAAATCCTAGCAGGTGCGGACGTGGATTTGGGTTCTTTATTGTCCTTATTTCCTCCTGTAGAGTCCAATCACCAGGTGGACTGCGGTGATATATCTGTAACGTTAAAAAACAATACGCAGAGTTCTTCACAAATACTATCATTGGCTGAATTTTGTATCGCGTTCAGCCGCTATACCGCTTTTCCCCATAGACGCCGCGAGCTAAACGATTATCTCTCCATCATAGCTGAGCTTGTGCTGTCTTATGGGGGTAGCCATTTCTATACATCATTAACTGTTATCTGCTAAATGTGCCGTACGTGTCTCACAATGAAACCATTGGGGTGCCTTTGACACTGATCTCCATAATGAGTTTTCATTCAGGTTTCATGATCGGCCCCTTTGAAACACCCCCGTTTGAGCATTTTTGTATCAGCCACATCGGTGTAGCTACCAGAAAATTCTCAGGGGAAAAACGCATGATAATTGATTTCTCAGTGCCTCATAACTCCCCGTTTCAAAGCATCAATAGTCTTATCCCACTCAAAGAATATTCTCTTCATTACCACAATATCAAACAAGCAATATCCCTGATTAAAATTGAAACAATGAACAAAAGTTGACATCATATCAGTTATTAAAGTGATGCCAATTCACCCGGATTCATGGCATTTATTCAGCGTTTGCTGGCGTAATAAATTTTACTTTGCAGCGCGTTTAACTTTCGGCAGCAAAAGCAGCCCCAAAATTTTTGACAAACTATCCGAAGCCTTATATTGGATTCTATCCAATAACTACGCAACCCCTTACCTTCTTCACTTGCTTGATGATTTCTTAATCATTTCACCACATGACGCCATCCCTGCAGCGCATCTCCTCATGGTGCAAACATTTTTTGTAGAGCTAGGGGTTCTGATAGCTCAGGAGAAAACAATTGGGCCAACCACATCCATCGAGTTTTTGGGCATCAACTTAGACTCTGTAAATTTCCAGACCTCACTGCCCAAGGAAAAAATTTATAGGATCATTTTGGTTGCGTCCGATCTCATATTTGGTTATGTCCTTCATATCCCACCTTAACAGTGTAAAACGCCTCCAAGCCGGCTCCATAAAAGGCTTTCTAACTAGCATTCAATTTTTTCATAAATTAGCCTACGGTAAACCAGCCCCCACCATAAATAACTCTCAAACTTCCCTTCTCATCAAAGGAATTAAAAGAACCCACCCCGATACTAGACAACCTATTACAATTGACATACTCACCAAGTGCATTTCCTTCGCTGCTCCAAGTTAACAATCACATCTAACTTCGATACTAATATCCACCCTACAATTTCAGATTTACAAATTGTAAATAACAAAACCATATCTCTCTTCATTAAACAAAGTAAAACCTATCGGGCTAAAAAAGGTCACTTCATTTACATTTTCAATCTGCCGTCATTTCAATTCAACCGTACCATTCTCTCATAAATTACCTGGAGTACAGTCATTCTATGTCCAAATCCTCATTCGATCCACTCATCCAGTCAGCTATCGATGCAAACCAACTTTTAAGTCATTCTTTCCGTATCAACGCTGCAACCACAGCCACCCAAAAAAGGTCTTTCCCAACAACAAATTCAAACCCTCGGTCATTGGTCATCAGAAGCCTTTAAAACCTACATGAGATCCAGCCGTTTCCACATCAGAAATGCATACCAAGCCTTAATAAATTTAATTGTTCATTTCCATCACCTGCACCCCATCTATTGTCACTTTCCAGTCCGAACTTTCAAATTAACCCATTCTGCTCACCGTATCTATGCTACTATAAACATATTGTAATTCGTTTAGTATTTTCTACAATCAATTGCAGGCTCCCCATTCGCACGCAGTGTGGGCTCCCCGTTCAGGGGCCGGGCTCAGTTCTCCCCTCCCTAGGCACCGGTTGAGCCCTTCCATTCGAATAGCAGTGAGAGCCTGCCTGTATTAGATGTCGTCGGACGCCCACGTTCGTGTCGCCGAGGGGGACTCCCGGTTCGGAGGCGGCGAGCGGTCTTTCCCGGTGTCCCTGCCCCCTTCGAGCCCTCCCCGAACGAATGCAGTGGGCGCCCCCCGTTCGACGGGCGAGCATCAAAGCTGTGGCCCTCGCCTGGGCAAGCCCACACTGGGCCTGTTTAGGTTTGGTGTGGGCTGGCCCTAGCCCACTGTGCCCACAAAAAGCCAGCATGGGCCCTGATAGGACATGTTTGCAGGGGTCAGAGCTTGAGCCGCTAGCGGAGGCATTCTCATGCTACTGTGGGCGCTTGGGGCTGAAAAATACTGATAGGGAAAAGTGTAAGATGTAGGAGGAAAAGGAAAGATTTGAGAAGTTGATGTATAGCTTGCATTGCTGGTGGTTGAAGTGTATGGTGCAGTGGTGGGAGGAGCTGCAGGAAATAATTGAGCAGGGAGAGTTTGACGCCCATCCGTGAAGGAAAGAGCTCTATATTATCTAAGGTAGGGCCAAATGCTGTGAAACTTGTCGTGGGACAAAGGTGAGAGACCGCTATATATACAAACTTTCTCTTGCGCTGATTGGACGATTACCGGAACGGGCTCCTGCTGAACTTTGTTACAAAAAAACTTCAAGTGTATTTGTATATGTAATATGTATTTGTAACGTATATTGTGTCTATGTATTTGAAACATTTGAATGGACTGATTAAGGTAGCTGTAAAGTATTTTTGGTGAAGTACAATGTCGTTTTGACGATAATAATGTACCAAATCTAACTCGTATAAATACAGTAGTATAGAAAAATACTGTACATACATTTATAGGTGAAGTCGAACTCTGTGACACCAAACAACTTCTCTGTGCAAAGGATCATGGGGGCCCGAAGTGTCCATCAGTTGTAACCTTCAAAATCCTTAATTCCCGAAGGGCCCTTTGAAGTGGCCAATTTTGAGCATTTCGGTTTGGAACGACCCTTCAATATGGCGGCCATGATTGTTTTCACTCCGAAGTGCCCTTTGGAGGGCGATATATCCCATTTGAAACGCACCGTCTGTGTTCAGTTGCCATTAAAACCAAAAGAAGAAGAAATATGCATGCAATACACGCGTAAACCAGTGAGGTCTGTTTTAGCGCCTCACACACACATTTGAGCTTCCGTGTTGTGTATTTGATGATTTACATCAGGAGAGAATTTAATTTAATTTGCCATATCCACATGCATATTTATTTGAACGTTACCATTTTTAAATGGCATTCACTTGATAACATCTGGTTGTGACCTTTAAGCAACCTAATAATTAGAATTTCCTTTAGGATTTCCAGTGTGGTTGGATGCATTGAATACACATTCTCAGCCTCTGAAAAAGAAGCTGATTACTGTATGGAATGGAAGGATGCCAGATGGAAGGGTAGTGCAAGATATATGCTGTAACACAGCTGTTAAATAAACAAATTATTCAGTTTATTTGGTCATCTTTATGTTCTACAAATACAAAAGCAACATATTCTTTTCACTGTTGGATTTTAAGATTGGTATTGTGGCCAGCTCCTCTTCATCTGTCAGTGGTGCAGGTTCTCCTCACATTTTACGAGTCTCTGCCTTCAGAATAGAAGTTAAATGTTTTTCATTACCCTAATTATGAAATGTAGCATGTTGGATTAGAGAACATTTATTTATGTGAAAAAGCATTAGACTATGTGGAAAAAGCTACTGCACATTGAAATATATATACACTGAATGATATTTATTGAATGTCAAATATTTGTAAAGTCATGTAACATTAGCCTACACCCATTTCACGTTTGAAGCTTTACCTGATTGAATTATGTTTTTATAGTTTTTTTTTCTTTTTTTGCCCGTGGGATACCATGAAAATGAATATTAGTTCAATAAATTACCTTTCTACCAGTTTTCAACTGATAACATTGATTTAGAATTAAACTTACATGTTCCGTAGTATGCAGAAGTCTTTTTGGCATTCTTTTCACTGTTGGATTTTAAGATTGGTATTGTGGCCAGCTCCTCTTCATCTGTCAGTGGTGCAGGTTCTCCTCACATTTTACGAGTCTCTGCCTTCGGAATAGAAGTTAAATGTTTTTCATTACCCTAATTATGAAATGTAGCATGTTGGATCAGAGAACATTTATGTGAAAAAGCATTAGACGATGTGGGAAAAGCTGCTGCATATTGATATATATACACACGGAATAATATTTATTGAATGTCAAGTAGTTGTAAAGTCATGTAACGTTAGCCTACACCCATTTCACACTTGAAGCTTTACCTGATTGAATTAGGTTTTTGGCCGTGGGACACCATGAAAATGAATATTAGTTCAATAAATCACTTTTCACCTCTGATAACATTGATTTACAGTTAAAGTTATGTATTCCGTAGTATGCAGAAGTCTTTTTGGCAGGAGCTGTTGCCATGGTTAATCGTAATGTCTGCGCTCCTTTGATCATGGCTTGTGGATTGAACTAACTCGGTTCACCTGTTCTGAAACCAAAAACTCAGAGTTTCCAATCTCAAGGTACATCAAATCAGAGTTCAAGTTTTAACTCCATTTGTTGAACCTCCTTTCTGGAATACACCCCAGGCTGGTTCAGTGTTGCAGTTTAGCAATGGATATGCAAATTTGCTTTTCTCAAAGAAATAAAGATTTCCACCTTTTAGAGTCACGGTCACATTGGTTATTACAACAGCTAGCATTTCAGTCACTTAAAGACTAAGGCTTGGTTGCACCAACAGGGCTTAGATTACACACACACACACACACACACACACACACACAGGGGTGTGAATCCTGAAAAAAAAAAAAAAAAAAAAATTCACACTGATTTTATTTTAAAAATACACCAGTGCATGTTTTTCAGCTAATACAGCTCAGACATGCATTTTAGTCTGGGACTAGGCTTAAGCCTGGTCTGTGAAACCAGAGGTGAGTGTTGAAGTTTCTACAGATACATAGAGAATAAATTAGGAAAAGCAATGTACCATAAGTAGCCATCAATAATAATAATAATAATAATAATAATAATAAACAAGTGCATAAAAGAAAAAAAAACAAAAAAAAAAACAATTGTGCTGAAGGAAAAATAAATGAAGCCCTACTAACAAGAAATTGGTTCACCAATAAACACCACACTTCCAGAGAAACAAAGCTGCTCCTTTAAAGAAGAAACAAAAATAAAAATAAAAAAACCCTCAAGACCTTAAAGTGGCTGCACAAACCTCTTAACAGTCAAGAAACAATGAAAAAGGAATTCAATACTGCTGAAAAAACATGCACACTGAAACAAACATAGAAATAACTTCCTGCAACCAGAAAAAGAAAAGACTCACCTTGCCATACCAACTGGTGATAAAAAAAAACACCAACCGAATAAATTTAATAGAGTCCATTCTTTACCACAAACTTAACTACTAAGGCAGCCAGTCTAACAAAGCATAGAGTGATGGCCAAACCAGGATTTTTAAAGCCAAACAGAAAACAATTGGTTCCACCTGGTTGACTCGTTAACTCATTATTACATAATCAGTAAGCACATCCCAAAAGTCATTAAACCTTGGCAGAATGAAGAGGTTCCCTTTTTGGCCAGAGGAGAACTGGCTTCTAACTGAGAGTCTGGTTTCACAAAGTTCTTTTTTTCCCCATTCCTGTCACCAATGGAGTTTGTGCTCCTTGACAGTCACCTTTAAGCTTGCTTAGTTGGCAATATTATTGACTTACCTACACGGACACTATTGGAAGAGAACTGAACTGATAATGACATCACTGTTTTCTCCAGAGCTGCTTTATTAAACTCATTCCATAATTTATGGACTACACAGTTAGTGAACTGAACTGGTTCAACAATGAACTTTTCTTATCACTACAAAGCTGCTTTGAAACAGTCTGTAGTGTACAAAGTACTATATGAAGGTGACTTGACTAAATGGTCATGCTTTTTAAATTAAGACACCAAAATTCAGCATGCACATAACTCCTGCAAGCTCGACACATCAGGATGGATCAGTGTTGTTGCAGTTTAGCAATGGATATGCGAATTTGCTTTTCTCAAAGAAATAAAGATTTCCACTTTTTAGATTCATATATTCACAATAGCAACTGCAACAAGAGGGCAAAATGGACCCTGTCATAGCTAGGGAAAAGAGGCCAACTTGGGATGCCAGTTTTGCACAGGGAGCTTGAGGTATAGTATAGTTTACGTAAATGTAAGCCTAGCCTATGTACATTTAATCTGAATATTCATGGTAACCATTGCAATGTTAAACTCAGCAATGTCTTCACATCCAGTTTACGCAATAAAATTTTCTAAAACATTTTTTTTTTGTGCTGTTTAGATGGACAATCGTCTGTTTGATTACGTCTTTAATTGATTTTTCTGTACATTTCTGCCATATGTTTATTAACTGACAGTCACCACTGATAAGCTACTACTAACTATTGTAGAAACCTAATTTGCTGTAAAGTTGCTTTGCAACAATTTGTATTGTGAAAAGCGCTATACAAATAAACTTGAATTGAATTGAATTGAACAATCAAAGTGGATTTAGAGAATTTTTCAGCATGGATGTGGAACACTTTAATGATCTGCTCAAACTCGAGGCTCCATACATAAAGCAAAATACCCAACTGAGACAGTCAATCAGTCAAACAGAGATAGACTTAGCCACTGGTAAAAATGTTCCTTAAAAAAAACATCCTGAATGAGCTGAAACATAAATTCATGCACAAATTGTACTTTCAATTCAATTCAAGTTTATTTGTATAGCGCGTTTCACAATACAAATTGTTGCAAAGCAACTTTACAGCAAATTAAATTTCTACAATATATTTAATGGTAGCTTATCAGTGGTGACTGTCAGTTTATGTACATATGGTAGAAATGTACGGAAAAATCAATTAAAGGCGTAATCAAATAGACACTATTAACAGCAATTATTATATGATGCAATCAAACTTGTAGCAGAATGTGGTAGTTCAGTAAGTTGTTTCAGGGTTGGCATCATCTGAGGTCCTCTGAGGGGTTGCATCATCTCTTCTCAGGTGTTCTGGATCCAGACTGAAGCTTGTGTAAATCCTAGTTACCACGGGATGTTAATCCCAGCAGAAACAGAGAAACAAATAGAGACATAATTAGCGTAGCTGCTGTTCCAACCAAGCAAAATTGATTTGTTTAACCCAAGCTAAAGAATAATAATGTGCATTTGATCAGATATAACTGCAGTAAAAGATTATGAGATGCATTATTTGAATGCTTGGCCAAAGAGATGTGTCTTTAATCTAGATTTAAACAGAGAGAGAGAGTGTGTCTGAACCCCGAACGTTATCAGGAAGGCTATTCCAGAGTTTGGGAGCCAAATGCTAAAAAGCTCTACCTCCTTTAGTGGACTTTAAGGGCCTTATAGGTAAGTAATAATATTTTGTAAATGATACGGAACTTAATAGGTAACCAGTGCAGAGACTGTAAAATGTCTAATAATATTACCAAGGGGCAACATGTATATTGTGAATAGCAGAGGACCTAGGACAGATCCTTGTGGCACTCCATATTTTACTGGTGATAATTGAGATGACTCCCCATTTAAATGAACAAGGTGGTAGCGATCGGACAGGTAGGATCTAAACCATCTTAAAGCCTGCCCTTGGATACCTGTATAGTTTTGTAATCGATCTATGAGTATGTCATGATCTATAGTATCGAATGCAGCACTAAGATCAAGTAAAACTAGCAATGAGACACAGCCTTGGTCTGACGCAAGAAGCAAGTCATTTGTAATTTTAACAAGTGCAGTTTCTGTGCTATGGTGGGGCCTGAAACCTGACTGAAATTCTTCATAGAGATCATTTTTTGCAGGAAGGAGCACAATTGAGCAGACACAACTTTTTCTAAAATTTTAGACATAAAAGGAAGATTTGAGATGGGTCTGTAATTAGCCAGTTCACTAGGATCTAGTTGTGGTTTCTTAATAAGAGGCTTAATGACCGCCAGCTTGAATGGTTTTGGGACGTGACCTAAAGACAACGACGAGTTAATAATATTGAGAAGCGGTTCTTCTGCTACAGGTAACAACTCTTTCAATAATTTAGTGGGTACAGGATCTAACAGGCATGTTGTTGGTTTAGATGCAGTAATAAGTTTATTTAGCTCTTCCTGTCCTATAGCTGTAAAGCACTGCAGTTTATCTTTTGGTGCGATGAATGAAGCTAAAGTATTATACGCTATAGAATCTACATTTGTTATTGTATTTCTGATGTTATCTATTTTATCAGTGAAGAAATTCATAAAGTCATTACTATTAAACTGTGAGGGAATATTTAGATCGGGTGGCGTCTGGTTATCCCCTGGGCGCTGCAGCATAAATGGCTGCCCACTGCTCCGGGTGTGTGTAATCTTGGCCACATGTCATGTCACTTATATCAGTTATATCAGTATCGATTCCATGCGATATAATTAAATCTAGCATATGATTAAAACGATGAGTGGGCCCGGTGATGTTTTGCTTGACTCCAAAAGAGTTTATTAGGTCAGTAAACGCAAGTCCTAATGCATCATTTGTATTATCAACGTGAATATTAAAATTTGTTCATTTATTTTAAATTTTTCTGGTTTAATCACAATCAGATTTTTTCTAGATCTTGCCTTAAATATATATTTTGACCTAACTATTCGGGGAACAGACACAGTCTTTATGGATTGGACAGCGCAAGTACTTGTATCATTTAAGCGGGTAGAACAGAAGTCATCAGGGCAGTTATTTGAGATTTGGCTTACTAGTCATATGGTGCGTAGCGTCCTGGAGATGTTGTCCGACATGAGTTCCGCTCCGACTCTGCTGAGGTGCAGTCCATCAGTGCGAAAAAGCCTAGGATGCTCCCAGAAAAACTTCCAATTATTAACAAAGAGGCGTTTCTGTTCTTTACACCATGACAATAACCATTCATTTAAAGCAAAAAGTCTACTAAACCTTTCGTGTCCTCGTCGATACGTGGGAAGCGGTCCTGACATGATGATCCTCGTCGCAGGCGATGTGCTGCGCACCATCTCGATCAGGCTCCTGAAGTCCCTTTTCAGCGTCTGCCGCAGCTTGGTGCCGTTAAGCATGACCGTGTGAAGCACGACCGCTCCGGTGCTCTCGTTGCCCTTCAGGATCGTGGGTATCTGCGCAGAAACATCGAGAGCACCAGGGAAACAGTGGGTGTGCACTTTACCTTCAGCTAACGTAGCATGGATGTGCCGGACGATGGAGTCTCCGACGATCACAGTGTTGCGTTCCGTCTCGCGGAGGGGAGTGAAGCGGTACCGGGTGGAGGTCTCAAAGACCGGAGGCAGCGGAGGGGGAGAGGTTATCGCCCGGGGCCTGGCTTGCGTCTTCCGCTGCGGGTGCACCCAGGGTCCGTATTATGTATAGAAATATTACATTATGTATTTTAACAGTGTTGTTCAATAAAACCATGTAATTACTTGGTTTTGATACTTTATTTGAGCCAATTATTATTGCCTCATCGTTAGTTTATATATAAATAGTCATACTAAAGCCTGTTTTCACTTAGGTCTGTTTGTGTTACTAAAAAAAATTTGATTACTCAGTTGTCAAAATAATCAGTAGATTACTTGATTACCAAAATAGTTATTAGTTACAGCCCTAGATTAGTGAAGATATTTCAAAATACAACACTTTTTGTAATTAAAAGACAAATATTTTGTCATTGAAAATGTCTTAAAAATAGTATTAAAATATTGTCTTGTTCTAGTGAACCAAGTAACTGTATTTTTTCTCATCTCATGAGCTAAGTGTATTGTCACACCCCTAGTGTCGATAAGCAGTGATATAGCTCATCATTTTCCAAGTGTATGATACAGCTTTCATTCTTCAGGTCAACCATATATTCATGAAAAAAAATCAGTTTGAATAAGGAAAGCAATAGCTTTGCCACAGTATCCTTTCAAACGTTAAAGTTGCCACAGTCATTGCATGCTTTGCATGTGCTAATTTTGCAAGAAATGTAATGCTAAAAACATCAAATGTAAAATGTTTTACTCTGTGTAAAGGTTTTACAGGTAGTTCTGTTCATGGAGAGCAGCACACAAATGTTTGGAGCAGACAGAGTGGCAGACAGATTGTCCTACACATGTTCTCCTGCTCTTGTTCAAGACTGTGTGGTTCAGGAGTGTCATCATTGTCTTCCTCATCCTCTCTGTGCACTCAGGCAAAGACAGCCTCGATGTCCCTTCCCCATCCATGATCAGACTCTGTCTGACTGCAGCAATGAGGGACATGATGGACGGCAGAGACAGGTGAAGGTGGACACGGTGGTCAGCTGCTTCATCAGAATAAAGCTGTAGAAGCTGTGTTGAGATGCAGTAGGACGTGGATTCACCGCCTGTAAATACATGATTGTTAGAATAAAACTGAATAAAGCTTTGTTTCATTTGTCATTGACTTGTATTTATTTATTGTCATGGTTACTTTTATTTACTCATTTATTCATGTTTCCTGTTGTTGTCA
>NW_015507250.1:71265-73464 GCF_001515645.1 Sinocyclocheilus grahami
TTTCGTGTCCTCGTCGATACGTGGGAAGCGGTCCTGACATGATGATCCTCGTCGCAGGCGATGTGCTGCGCACCATCTCGATCAGGCTCCTGAAGTCCCTTTTCAGCGTCTGCCGCAGCTTGGTGCCGTTAAGCATGACCGTGTGAAGCACGACCGCTCCGGTGCTCTCGTTGCCCTTCAGGATCGTGGGTATCTGCGCAGAAACATCGAGAGCACCAGGGAAACAGTGGGTGTGCACTTTACCTTCAGCTAACGTAGCATGGATGTGCCGGACGATGGAGTCTCCGACGATCACAGTGTTGCGTTCCGTCTCGCGGAGGGGAGTGAAGCGGTACCGGGTGGAGGTCTCAAAGACCGGAGGCAGCGGAGGGGGAGAGGTTATCGCCCGGGGCCTGGCTTGCGTCTTCCGCTGCGGGTGCACCCAGGGTCCGTATTATGTATAGAAATATTACATTATGTATTTTAACAGTGTTGTTCAATAAAACCATGTAATTACTTGGTTTTGATACTTTATTTGAGCCAATTATTATTGCCTCATCGTTAGTTTATATATAAATAGTCATACTAAAGCCTGTTTTCACTTAGGTCTGTTTGTGTTACTAAAAAAAATTTGATTACTCAGTTGTCAAAATAATCAGTAGATTACTTGATTACCAAAATAGTTATTAGTTACAGCCCTAGATTAGTGAAGATATTTCAAAATACAACACTTTTTGTAATTAAAAGACAAATATTTTGTCATTGAAAATGTCTTAAAAATAGTATTAAAATATTGTCTTGTTCTAGTGAACCAAGTAACTGTATTTTGTCTCATCTCATGAGCTAAGTGTATTGTCACACCCCTAGTGTCGATAAGCAGTGATATAGCTCATCATTTTCCAAGTGTATGATACAGCTTTCATTCTTCAGGTCAACCATATATTCATGAAAAAAAATCAGTTTGAATAAGGAAAGCAATAGCTTTGCCACAGTATCCTTTCAAACGTTAAAGTTGCCACAGTCATTGCATGCTTTGCATGTGCTAATTTTGCAAGAAATGTAATGCTAAAAACATCAAATGTAAAATGTTTTACTCTGTGTAAAGGTTTTACAGGTAGTTGTGTTCATGGAGAGCAGCACACAAATGTTTGGAGCAGACAGAGTGGCAGACAGATTGTCCTACACATGTTCTCCTGCTCTTGTTCAAGACTGTGTGGTTCAGGAGTGTCATCATTGTCTTCCTCATCCTCTCTGTGCACTCAGGCAAAGACAGCCTCGATGTCCCTTCCCCATCCATGATCAGACTCTGTCTGACTGCAGCAATGAGGGACATGATGGACGGCAGAGACAGGTGAAGGTGGACACGGTGGTCAGCTGCTTCATCAGAATAAAGCTGTAGAAGCTGTGTTGAGATGCAGTAGGACGTGGATTCACCGCCTGTAAATACATGATTGTTAGAATAAAACTGAATAAAGCTTTGTTTCATTTGTCATTGACTTGTATTTATTTATTGTCATGGTTACTTTTATTTACTCATTTATTCATGTTTCCTGTTGTTGTCAGTAAATAAAATATAATTGTTTCATTAACTTATGCATTAATTCATTACTTGACTGAAAATTGAGATGTATTCACCTTAGCTGTGTTTGTCTAGTGTGTATTCATGCATAGCTATGGCATATGACAAAACAAATTACATTTTGCTTGTTTTACTAAAATTATATATAAAATTAATTCATTATTGGTCAGCATTTATCATTATTGTTGTAAGTGTTGGGGTGGGCTAGCAAAGCATTCTGGGGTAATCTTATTTTTAAAGTAAGTAATTCTTAAATTTTTCAAGTGTAATATTAGCAGTCTTCTCCAAAGGCGAGATCTTCAAGCAGCTGCCTGATGTCTCCTTTGTGCAAACATTGCAAACGCTGCAGAAAACTGTACTAGGTAGGGTTGTGGAGTTACTGATGCTATGAGGTGATAGTGCACCTGTCCCTCTTGTTTTTATTATTATTACTGCAGAACTTTTAATTACATACAAGCTCAGGGAAAGATGGTTGTGTCTTTAACAATGAACAATCATAATATAAAACATAAATATAATGGGTTTGCGTACATAGTATGAGAATATATAAACAGAAAAAAAGGCACAATTGTTGATGTTGCTATTTATAAGCCTGAGGGATGAAACAAAGAGTTAAATTCAACAAGAAAAAGAGGAAAACA
>NW_015507250.1:76182-82123 GCF_001515645.1 Sinocyclocheilus grahami
TTTCGTGTCCTCGTCGATACGTGGGAAGCGGTCCTGACATGATGATCCTCGTCGCAGGCGATGTGCTGCGCACCATCTCGATCAGGCTCCTGAAGTCCCTTTTCAGCGTCTGCCGCAGCTTGGTGCCGTTAAGCATGACCGTGTGAAGCACGACCGCTCCGGTGCTCTCGTTGCCCTTCAGGATCGTGGGTATCTGCGCAGAAACATCGAGAGCACCAGGGAAACAGTGGGTGTGCACTTTACCTTCAGCTAACGTAGCATGGATGTGCCGGACGATGGAGTCTCCGACGATCACAGTGTTGCGTTCCGTCTCGCGGAGGGGAGTGAAGCGGTACCGGGTGGAGGTCTCAAAGACCGGAGGCAGCGGAGGGGGAGAGGTTATCGCCCGGGGCCTGGCTTGCGTCTTCCGCTGCGGGTGCACCCAGGGTCCGTATTATGTATAGAAATATTACATTATGTATTTTAACAGTGTTGTTCAATAAAACCATGTAATTACTTGGTTTTGATACTTTATTTGAGCCAATTATTATTGCCTCATCGTTAGTTTATATATAAATAGTCATACTAAAGCCTGTTTTCACTTAGGTCTGTTTGTGTTACTAAAAAAAATTTGATTACTCAGTTGTCAAAATAATCAGTAGATTACTTGATTACCAAAATAGTTATTAGTTACAGCCCTAGATTAGTGAAGATATTTCAAAATACAACACTTTTTGTAATTAAAAGACAAATATTTTGTCATTGAAAATGTCTTAAAAATAGTATTAAAATATTGTCTTGTTCTAGTGAACCAAGTAACTGTATTTTGTCTCATCTCATGAGCTAAGTGTATTGTCACACCCCTAGTGTCGATAAGCAGTGATATAGCTCATCATTTTCCAAGTGTATGATACAGCTTTCATTCTTCAGGTCAACCATATATTCATGAAAAAAAATCAGTTTGAATAAGGAAAGCAATAGCTTTGCCACAGTATCCTTTCAAACGTTAAAGTTGCCACAGTCATTGCATGCTTTGCATGTGCTAATTTTGCAAGAAATGTAATGCTAAAAACATCAAATGTAAAATGTTTTACTCTGTGTAAAGGTTTTACAGGTAGTTGTGTTCATGGAGAGCAGCACACAAATGTTTGGAGCAGACAGAGTGGCAGACAGATTGTCCTACACATGTTCTCCTGCTCTTGTTCAAGACTGTGTGGTTCAGGAGTGTCATCATTGTCTTCCTCATCCTCTCTGTGCACTCAGGCAAAGACAGCCTCGATGTCCCTTCCCCATCCATGATCAGACTCTGTCTGACTGCAGCAATGAGGGACATGATGGACGGCAGAGACAGGTGAAGGTGGACACGGTGGTCAGCTGCTTCATCAGAATAAAGCTGTAGAAGCTGTGTTGAGATGCAGTAGGACGTGGATTCACCGCCTGTAAATACATGATTGTTAGAATAAAACTGAATAAAGCTTTGTTTCATTTGTCATTGACTTGTATTTATTTATTGTCATGGTTACTTTTATTTACTCATTTATTCATGTTTCCTGTTGTTGTCAGTAAATAAAATATAATTGTTTCATTAACTTATGCATTAATTCATTACTTGACTGAAAATTGAGATGTATTCACCTTAGCTGTGTTTGTCTAGTGTGTATTCATGCATAGCTATGGCATATGACAAAACAAATTACATTTTGCTTGTTTTACTAAAATTATATATAAAATTAATTCATTATTGGTCAGCATTTATCATTATTGTTGTAAGTGTTGGGGTGGGCTAGCAAAGCATTCTGGGGTAATCTTATTTTTAAAGTAAGTAATTCTTAAATTTTTCAAGTGTAATATTAGCAGTCTTCTCCAAAGGCGAGATCTTCAAGCAGCTGCCTGATGTCTCCTTTGTGCAAACATTGCAAACGCTGCAGAAAACTGTACTAGGTAGGGTTGTGGAGTTACTGATGCTATGAGGTGATAGTGCACCTGTCCCTCTTGTTTTTATTATTATTACTGCAGAACTTTTAATTACATACAAGCTCAGGGAAAGATGGTTGTGTCTTTAACAATGAACAATCATAATATAAAACATAAATATAATGGGTTTGCGTACATAGTATGAGAATATATAAACAGAAAAAAAGGCACAATTGTTGATGTTGCTATTTATAAGCCTGAGGGATGAAACAAAGAGTTAAATTCAACAAGAAAAAGAGGAAAACAAAGAAAATTTAAGCTGGTTTTGCTTGTGGATGAAATATTTTGAACAAAAATAAAGACATTAACAACATATTGAAAAGACAACAATTTGGGGTTTTCATAATAAAATATAATATCTTTAAGGGTAAAACTGTGGGTCACATTAGTAGGGTTAAAAATATAAAAACTTTTTAAATAACAAAAGTTTTTTGGTTGTACTACAATCACATAAAAGGGCAACTGTTTCTTCAACAAGACCACAAAATTAGTAAATTTCATCAACATCAAAATATTTACCGATAGATGAATTAAACCTGTCGCTCCTATCTTTTAAGTTGTTGCGCTTGTAACGTCATAGGTCACATGATAACGTCAACATGGTGGATGAAGTCCGGATCTCATTCAAATGCCTTGTCCAAATATACACACTTGTGGTCTTTGCACTTGACCACTTGACTACTTATACGACGTATTTCCTGTTTTTGGCCCAAGTGTTCAAGTGAGCATGAAGACCCCAATGCCTTGTCCAAATACCCACACTTGCGGTCTTTGCACTTGACCACTTGAACACTTATATGACGTATTTCCTTTATTTGGCCCAAGTGTTCAAGTGAGGATGAAGACCACAAGTGTGTGTGTCGAACTTTTCATTACCTGATGGGACACACTTGTAATGTTGTAAAAATGCAAGTGTTTACATAGCTTTATTTTCATTTTCATTTTAAATACTTTGCATTTTAAAATCAACTTCTAAATGTCTGTTCAGTAGTCCATATAAAATGACAATTTAAATTTGTGATGCTTCTAATTAAGTGATAAAAAGCAGTTGCAAATGTTGTACAAAATAAATATCACCACTACTCATCTTTGCACCAATAAAACATAAAAACACTGTTTTCTACCAAACTATATATCTAATTATTATATTAATATTTAACTTGCATTGGAAAGGTTTCTGTGACCTCTCGTGAGATCTCAGCAAAAAGTCTCACGATTTATTTCCAGAACATGTTGCATGATGGGATACACTAAGCCTCGAATAGCGCTCCGGAGCGGTATTCAAGATAGTGTGGATTTAGTGAGCGTTAAGAGCACTGCGCTTTGGTATTTTTAAGACCTGGGACAGTCTTGCGCACTTACTTCCTGTCGTGCGCACGTGCTCTCAAGTGGCCAAGGCTGCAAGTGTGGGTATTTGGACAAGGGGAAACTTAACGAGACTTGGCTGTAGAGTACGTACTCTATTAGCGCTCGTTAAGTAAGTACTTATTGAAATTAAGTACCTACTCATTGAGTATGCGATTTCGAACGCAGCCAAGGCTACAACTGTTCATTAATGGGGAGCCCAGGTGATGCAAATCTGTGTCACTGCTTATCTTTAAAATGCCTGGTTAGACTAGCAAACTGAATGGTTGAACTTGTGGGCAAAATGGGTTCTTCTAGACTTATTCTTTTATTCTATTTGTATCATTCATGGAGTGAAGGTAAATTAACTTTAGTGTATAGATATTAAAAATGTGTTTCTCTTGTTAACCTTGAGTCTTCTTCTAGTGCTCTGTACTCCAACTGAACGTGTCTCCCATGTGTCTGATTGGAGTAATGCTGGGCAACTACTGCAAAAACACAAAGGTTTGGTTGTTAATTATCTAGGTTCATTAACATAAAGATATACATGTTTACATGATGATGATGATGTGTTTAGCTACCATATTGTTTGTAAAATTGAAGAGAAATGACTGTGGCTGTATTATATTGTCATCTCTGTAACTAACAGTTATTCAAAAATTATTTTCAGGACCGGCTGAACATGACAATTCTCCCTTCCCTCAGAAACCTAGTTCCAGTGCTCATGTGAAGTCAAGTTTTTCCATTTCCTTAAGAAAACCTACTGCTCTATTGGAAAACAGCATTTGGCAATCATCTGTAAAAAAAGCACATCCTAAGGAACCCAGTTTTTCCTTTGGTTCTGAGAAGTCCCGTTCCCTTTGTGTGAAGAAACCCAGTTTTTCTCTCCCATCTGAAAAGTCAAGCTCTAAACCTAGTGCTCCTAAGCAATTGAGTTATTTCCGCCCCTCTGAGAAGTCTGGCTCTAAACCTGAGAGACCCAAAGCTCCTACTGAACACCAATCTAAGCTAAAGACCCCAAGTTCTCCTTTCCCTGTGAAAAGTATTCTCTTCTCGAAGGTCAGTTCTAAACCTAAGAAACCTGGGGCTCTGATGGTACTCACTTTTTCACATCCATCTAAAAAGTCAAGTTCTAAACCTGATAAACCTATTGCTCCTATGCAATTGAGTTATTTCCGCCCCTCTGAGAAGTCTGGCTCTAAACCTGAGAGACCCAATGTTCCTACTGAACACCGATCTAATCTCGAGATCCAACGTTCGCCTCGCCCTGTGAAATCAAGGATTCACTTCTCAAAGATCAGTTCTAAACCTAAGAAACCTGAGGTTCTGAAGGGACACATTTTTTTACTTCCATCGGAAAATTTCAGCTCTAAACCGGAGAAATCTAGTTCTCATATGCAACAACATTCTAAGCCAGAGACCCCAAGTTCTCTTCTCCCAGTGAAATCAAGTGTTTTCCTAAAGATCAGTTCTAAACCTCTAAAAACTAGTGCTCTTTTGAAACCTAGTTCTTCCCTTCCATCTGATAAGTCTAGCTCTCTCCCCACTGGGAAACACAGTTCTAAACCTGAACAACCTAGTGCTCCCAAGAAACCCAGTTCCTCCCTCTCCACTGAGGAACCCAGTTCTAAACCTGAACAACCTAGTGCTCCCATGGAACCCAGTTTTTCATTCCCCACTAGTGCTCCCATGGAACCCAGTTTCTCCCTCCCCACTGAGAAACCCAGTTCTAAACCTGAACAACCTAGTGCTCCCATGGAACCCAGTTTTTCATTCCCCACTAGTGCTCCCATGGAACCCAGTTCCTCCCGCCCCACTGAGAAACCCAGTTCTAAACCTGAACAGCCTAGTGCTCCAATGGACCCCAGTTTCTTATTCCCCACTAGTGCTCCCATTGAACCCAGTTTCTCCCTCCCCACTGAGAAACCCAGTTCTAAACCTGAACAAACTAGTGCTCCCATGGAACCCAGTCTCTCATTCCCCACTAGTGCTCCCATGGAACCCAGTTCCTCCCGCCCCACTGAGACACCCAGTTCTAAACCTGAACAACCTATTGCTCCAATGGAACCCAGTTTCTCCCTCCCCACAGAGAAACCCAGTTCTAAACCTGAACAACCAAGTGCTCCCATGGAACCCAGTTCCTCCCTCCCCACTGAACCCATTTTTAAACCTGAACAACCTAGTGCTCCAATGGAACCCAGTTTCTCCCTCCCCACAGAGAAACCAAGTTCTAAACCTGAACAACCTAGTGCTCCGATGGAACCCAGTTTCTCATTCCCCACTAGTGCTCCCATGGAACCCAGTTTCTCATTCCCAACTAGTGCTCCCATGGAACCCAGTTTCTCCATCCCCACTGAGAAACCCAGTTCTAAACCTGAACAACCTAGTGCTCCCATGGAACCCATTTTCTCATTCCCTACTAGTGCTCCCATGGGACCCAGCTCCTCCCTCCCCACTGAACCCATTTCTAAACCTGAACAACCTAGTGCTCCAATGGACCCCAGTTTCTCATTCCCTACTAGTGCTCACATGGAACCCAGTTCCTCCCTCCCCACTGAGAAACCCAGTTCTAAACCTGAACAACCTAGTGCTCCGATGGAACCCAGTTTCTCATTCCCCACTAGTGCTCCCATGGAACCCAGTT
>NW_015507250.1:83099-84785 GCF_001515645.1 Sinocyclocheilus grahami
CTAGTGCTCCCATGGAACCCAGTTTCTCATTCCCCACTAGTGCTCCCATGGAACCCAGTTTCTCATTCCCAACTAGTGCTCCCATGGAACCCAGTTTCTCATTCCCCACTAGTGCTGCCATGGAATCCAGTTTCTCCCTCCACACTGAGAAACCCAGTTCTAAACCTGAACAACCTAGTGCTCCCATGGAACCCAGTTCCTCCCTCCCCACTGAGAAACCCAGTTCTAAACCTGAACAGCCTAGTGCTCCAATGGACCCCAGTTTCTCATTCCCCACTAGTGCTCCCATTGAACCCAGTTTCTCCCTCCCCACTGAGAAACCCAGTTCTAAACCTGAACAACCTATTGCGCCGACGGAACCCTTTTTCTCATTCCCTACTAGTGCTCCCATGGGACCCAGTTCCTCCCTCCCCACTGAGAAACCCAGTTCTAAACCTGAACAACCTAGTGCTCCAATGGACCCCAGTTTTTCATTCCTCACTAGTGCTCCCATGGAACCCAGTTCCTCCCTCCCCACTGAGAAACCCAGTTCTAAACCTGAACAACCTATTGCTCCAATGGACCCCAGTTTCTCATTCCTCACTAGTGCTCACATGGAACCTAGTTCCTTCCTCCCCACTGAGAAACCCAGTTCTAAACCTGAACAACCTAGTGCTCCCGTGGAACCCAGTTTCTTATTCCCCTCTAGTGCGTCCATGGAACCCAGTTTCTCATTCCCCACTAGTGCTCCCATGGCACCCAGTTCCTTCCTCCCCACTGAGAAATCCAGTTCTAAACCTGAACAACCTAGTGCTCCCATGGAACCCCGTTCCTCCCTTCCCACTGAACCCATTTCTAAACCTGATCAACTTAGTGCTCCAATGGACCCCAGTTTCTCAATTCTCACTAATGCTCTCATGGAATCCAGTTCCTCCCTCCCCACTGAGAAACCCCGTTCTAAACCTGAACAACCTATTGCTCCAATGGACCCCAGTTTCTCATTCCTCACTAGTGCTCACATGGAACCCAGTTCCTTCCTCCCCACTGAGAAACCCAGTTCTAAACCTGAACAACCTATTGCTCCAATGGACCCCAGTTTCTCATTCCTCACTAGTGCTCACATGGAACCCAGTTCCTTCCTCCCCACTGAGAAACCCAGTTCTAAACCTGAACAACCTAGTGCTCCCATGGAACCCAGTTTCTTATTCCCCTCTAGTGCTTCCATGGAACCCAGTTTCTCATTCCCCACTAGTGCTCCCATGGCACCCAGTTCCTTCCTCCCCACTGAGAAACCCAGTTCTAAACCTGAACAACCTAGTGCTCCCATGGAACCCAGTTCCTCCCTTCCCACTGAACCCATTTCTAAACCTGATCAACCTAGTGCTCCAATGGACCCCAGTTTCTCAATTCTCACTAGTGCTCCCATGGAATCCAGTTCCTTCCTCCCCACTGAGAAACCCAGTTCTAAACCTGAACAACCTATTGCTCCAATGGACCCCAGTTTCTCAGTCCTCACTAGTGCTCACATGGAACCCAGTTCCTCCCTCCCCACTGAGAAATCTGGTTTTAAACCCGAACAACCTAGTGCTTCCATGGAACCCAGTTTTACATTCCCCACTAGTGCTCCCATGGAACCCAGTTTCTCCCTCCCCACTGAGAAACCCAGTTCTAAACCTGAACAACCTAGTGCTCCCATGGAACCCAGTT
>NW_015507250.1:84929-92360 GCF_001515645.1 Sinocyclocheilus grahami
CCCTCCACACTGAGAAACCCAGTTCTAAACCTGAACGACCTTGTGTTCCGATGGAACCCAGTTTCTCATTCCCTGCTAGTGCTCCCATGGCACCCAGTTCCTTCCTCCCCACTGAGAAACCCAGTTCTAAACCTGAACAACCTAGTGCTCCCATGGAACCCAGTTTCTCCCTCCCCACTGAGAAACCCAGTTCTAACCCTGAACGACCTTGTGTTCCGATGGAACCCAGTTTCTCATTCCCTACTAGTGCTCCCATGGCACCCAGTTCCTTCCTCCCCACTGAGAAACCTAGTTCTAAACCTGAACAACCTAGTGCTCACATGGAACCCAGTTTCTCATTCCCCACTAGTGCTCCCATGGAACCCAGTTCCTCCCTCCCCACTGAGAAACCCAGTTCTAAACCTGAACAACCTAGTGCTCCAATGCAACCCAGTTCCTCTTTCCCCACTGAGAAGTCTAGCTCTCTCCCCACTGAGAAACCCAGTTCTACAGCCAAAACAACCTAGTGCTCATTTGTAGCCAGGTTTTCCCATACCATATTAGAAGTCCAGCGTTAAATCTGCTAAACTTGGCATTGTAATGGAATCCATTTCATCACTCCCATCCAAGATGTTTAGCTCTCTTCCCTCTGAGAAACTGTTATAAACCTGAGAAAGCTAGTGATGCTATACAATCCAGTTCTTCTCCCTCTCGTTAGAAGTCCAACATTAAAACGGTCTAAACTAATTTTTAAATGTTGGTCTCTTCCCTCTAAGAACTTGACTTCTAAATGTAAAATACTCTGTTCCCTGAATAGTTCTCTTAACCCTCTGAAAATTCTAGTTTGTATCTGGAATCCAGTTCCCCCTGTTCACACAAGTGTTGATTCTGGAAGAACAAACCACTCATGTGTTCGTAATTAAATTTGTGTTTTTGTGTGCGACCAGACAAAATATCAGATTGTTTTGGAATGCTTTGCTTTGTGACTTTTTCTGTGTTAAGGGTAGTTATTGGCTGGTCTTTTTGTGAGTGAAAGGCCTGTCTTAAAGTGTGTTTAACAAATTTTTGTTTCAGAGCAAAACCAATCCAACTCGCTTCAGATTGGGTTCAGTGACCTTCTATCTATTCAGGGCTTCATTTAACTCTGAGTACATGCATATACTGTAAATGTAACATTTACAGCAAACAGTCAATTATGCAAGATGCGGTGAGTACATGGATCACTTCCAATGGAAATGTAAAAAAATATTAATTAAAATACATTTATTCGGCAAGAAATACTGATTTTGCCAGGAAAAGAAATTCAGTACATGCTCTTAAAGTTTGTTTTAAACCGTATGAGACAACCAAAGACAAATGTATAGTACCTAGACTCCCCATTAACATACACATTACATGCCCGTTTGTGGACTGATATATGTTTACCATGGCATGTTAATATGACTCAAAATATAATAAAAACTAATAAGATTACAAATTAATCAAGAACACTCCTAAATTGTTGGGAGGAATTTTTAAAAACAGACCGAGGACACCCTTTGAAAAACAAACTTGTAACATAACACTTGTCCATATTACTTATTTAGACTCATTTTATGTCCAAGTCTATTTCAAAACTCAAAATCACAAGTGGTAAACAGTGATGCGAAATCCATCAGTGCATGAATTAAGGCCATGTACACGGGTATTTTTGTAAACTGAGTTTTTCCTCCTTCCGTTTAAAAAAAAAAAAAAAAAAAGCTCCGTCCACGTGCAAACGCATGCTATGAAGCACTGTCAAACCAACAGGTGGTGATATAATCTCAACTGTAAAGCCATGTTGGCCAGTCAGAAGCCTGAAAAAGTTTCCAGTAGGCGGCGATAACAGTGCAGGCTCCGATGTCACAAGCTAAAAACTCTGGTTTCGTTATCTACACGATAACACTGCAACTGGAGTTTTTGAAAATCTTCACCCTGTCAGGTGTTTTCAAAAATGTTCGGTTTCAGTGACCTGGGGTGTATTCCAGAAAGCACGGTTAACTTACCGTCAGCTCAACCATGAACTTTCGGTTGATTAACCCCAAATCTTGCTTACTCGAGGTATGTGGTTCCAAAAACGCATCCGGGAGTAAGTTCATTCAACTCAGTATGTTCCTGGTTCAGACTCAAGACATTCTCAACAGAGCGAGGAATCGACGAGTCACTATGGAAATGGACGCTAAGAAAAAGCGTGCCACTGTTTCTTTCTTTCTTTTGTTCAATGGTCGTTTACATGCTTAGTGCATATCGCCACCTAATTGATGGTTGTGCAATCTTTCATTTTATCTTTAATCCTTGAGAATATGAATTATATTGTTTGATGCTAATTATATATTAAGTCAAATCAGATATGTATTTTGATTTAGAATTTAGACATAGAAAATGCCGATCCATGTGTTAATGATAATATAAAATGGATGTCAGAAGTCAGAAAGAGCTTTATTTCCAAGTATGTTTGCACATACAAGGAATTTGTTTTAGTGTCACAAGCTTTCAGTACACCGAGACAACAACAACACACAGATAATAAAAAAAAAAAGATGTGAATAAAATACACATGCATAAATATATACAGGTGAGCTATAGATTGAATAGGAATAGAATGAAATAAAACAATAAAACGTAAGTTGCAGGGGTGTACTAGGATTTAGGGTAGTAAATATGTATTGGGTTATTGCACATACTTTTATTGCACAATGGGAGAACATTAACTGTTCATGAGGTAGATTGCCTGGGGAAAGAAACTGTTCTTGTGCCTGGCTGTCCTGGTATTTGGTGCTCTGTAGTGCCAACCAGATGGCAAAAGTTCAAAAAGGAGATGGCTTCGGATGTGAGGGATCTAGAGTGATTTTCTGAGCCCTTTTCATTACTCTGGATGTATACAGAGGGTGAG
Organism: Sinocyclocheilus grahami; assembly: GCF_001515645.1. Taxonomy (NCBI): domain Eukaryota; kingdom Metazoa; phylum Chordata; class Actinopteri; order Cypriniformes; family Cyprinidae; genus Sinocyclocheilus; species Sinocyclocheilus grahami. The sequence goes on from NW_015507250.1 coordinate 87,820, forward strand.
CAGGGGAGCACCAATAATCCTTTCAGCAGTCCGAACCGTTCTCTGTAGTCTTCTGATGTCTGATTTTGTAGCTGAACCAAACCAGACAGTTATTGAAGTGCACAGGACAGACTCGAGGACGGCTGAGTAGAACTGTTTCAGCAGCTCTGGTGGCAGGTTAAATTTCCTGTTGGCGAAGGAAGTACAGCCTTTGTTGGGCCTTTTTAACAATGTGAAAAGTCGATGTGAGTGTCCCACTTCAGGTCCTGAGAGATGGTGGTTCCCATGAATCTGAATTACTCCACTGCAGTCACAGTGCTGTCCATGATAGTGAGTGCAGGGGGGTTCCTCCTGAAGTCCACGATCATCTCCACTGTTTTGAGCGTGTTCAGCTCCAGGTTGTTAAGACTGCACCAGACAGCCAGCTCTTTAACCTCCTGTCTGTAGGCAGATTCATCTCCGTCCTGGATGAGGCCTATGACTGTAGTGTCATCTGCAAACTTCAGGAGCCTGCATTTATTTGATACAAGTACAGCAAGAGCAGTAATATTGTGAAATATTTGTACAATTTAAAATAACTGCTTTCGAATGAATTATATATTTAAAATGTAATTTATTCCTATGATCAAAAATCTGAATTTTCAGCATCATTACTTCAGTGTCACATGATCCTTCAGAAATCATTCTAATATGCTCATTTGCTGTTCAAGAAACGTTGTTGTTGTTGTTGTTATCAATATTTAAAACAATTGAGTACATCTGTCAGGGCTATTCCCCTGACACTCTGTTTGTCTTGTGTTTGCTCCCTGTGTCTATGTTGTCTTGTGTCAGCACGTGGCTTTGTTGATTGTTTTTCTCAGCCATGTGCTTCTCTAGCCCCTTCTCCTTGTTTCCTCTTTACCATACCTTCTTGTTAGCCTTGTTGGTCTAATTGTGCCCCTTGCCCTAATGTCTTTGCTGGTTCATGGTCATTTTCACCCCTTCTATCACTGTCTTTGTCTCTGTCTGTGGATGTGGCTGAGTATGTGTCCCTGTCTCCCTGCCTGGTTGGTCTTGTGCCCTTGTCTTGTCTGGTCCTTTGTAGTTCCATGTTCTTGACTTGCTCCTTGTTTTAGCATTTTGTCTGTTCTTGCTTTTTGGTTTTATTTTAATATTTATTCAGTTTTTCTAATCCTGATCTTTTGTTTTGCATTTTTGTTTGATATTCTTTAAGTTAGTGTGTTGGTTAAATTGATGACTATTTCTTTATTTTGTTACTTTACTCTTTATCCGTTCTTTTGTTTTATTTATCCCCTTGCTTGCTTTGGGAGTAAATGTGTTCCTGTGGAGCCTTGTCCTGTCTTGTCTCTTTGTGTTAGAGTTCCTGTCCTGACCTATTCCTTTGAGTCCTGCCACTGGTTCTACCTGCCTGGCACTTGGTCCACTTCAGAGTTGGTGGTCAACAAGTATCTGAGCTCTGCTCTATGGTGCCTTGCTTGGTCTTCTCCATCAGCCTGGTCTTGCGGCTTCCTCTGCAGCTATTCTGCCAAATGAAGTCCAGGCTGTCCCAGTGGTGTTCCCTTGCTGTCCCCCTTTGTTACTGTGTTCCTGCTGTTGCATCACATGCGCACCTAACTACCCTCTTGTATCAGTTTGTTTTGTCAATAAACCCCTGTTACTCACACTGCGATGGGGTCCTCCTTCCAGATCCCTGACAACATCAGGATTCTTTGATGAATAGAAAGATCAGCATTTGTCTGAAATAAAAAGCTTTTGTAACATTACCCATGGACTATACCGAAAGGGGGGATTATAGAAATTATTACTTTTATGTAGCAAGGATGCTTTAAATTGAAAAAAGATGATAAAGACACTTATAATGTAACAAAAGATTTCTATTTCAGATAAATGCGGTTCTTCTGAACTTTCTATTCATCAAAGAAACCGGAAAAAAATCTAATCTGTTTTCAACTACAATAATAATAATAATAATGTAATGTTTTTTGAGCTGCAAATCAGAATATTAGAATGATATCTGAAGGATCATGTGACTCTGAAGACTGGAGTAATAATGCTGAAAATTCAGCTTTGAAATCACAGGAATAAATTATATTTTAATATTTCACAAAAAATGTTTTTGCTGTATTTTTGATCACATAAATGAAGGCTTGGTGAGCAGAAGAGACTTCTTTAAAAAAACATTAAAAATCTTACTGCTCAAAACCTTTTGACTGGTAGTGTATTAAAACACAATTTCTAAAGTGCCTAAATGTCAAAATTAGTACAATATATTTGTTGAAAGTCTAATACACTATTGAATTATTAGGCTGTGAGCCTGTTACTCATATTATTTTTGTGTTGCTTTCTGCTCTAGCTCTCTCCCTCCCTGTATAATAAATCCATGTGAATATCTGTCTCTGCTAAATTTTTTTATGTAACATTACAATCGATATTGATGTCCTTTAGCACAGCATTCTGAATTATGATAATAATGGGGTGCTACTGATAGCCTAACAGATACTAGCAGTTTAATACTCAACTACGTTAATAAAACAAAATTATCTAGCGTATTTACAGATTAAACTGACCTGCACTTGAAGCCATGAACAGGTCAGTGATGTTGCTACATTTTACTGCTTCTTCTGTCCGCTTCCTCTCTTTCATCGAGTCCCACGCATCGGTTCTGTTCGGAACCGTTTGACGGAAGCGCAGAACACACGTGAGCCGATTCGTAAAGTGCAGCGCTGACAGTCAGGACTAACCAATTTATTAGCACAGCTCCAGTGATCTGTTGAAGATCTGTGAGAAGATGGGGGCCGGCTGGTCAGCGCAGGTTTTCACAGGCCTGATGCTTTTCTTCTCTTATTCTTTCTGAAGACCTGGCGCACATCATCCTCACTGATCTGAAACGTAGGAGTAGGGGAGAGGGAGGTTGCAGGAGGTGTTGATGGTTGTGTGGAGAGATGTTCAGAGCGGGTGTGGGGTGTTAGACTGGGAGTTTCAAATCTACAGTAAAACTCATTCAGGTCTTCAGGAAGTTGTTGATTGGTCTGTAATATATGATGGTCTTTCAGGCCTTTCCACACTGATGCAGGGTCGTTGGCAGAAAACAAAAACTTTTTAGCGTAGTTCCTCTTGGCCACTCTAATCTCCTTATTCAGTGTGTTTCTGGCCTGATTGTACAAGACTCTGTCCCTCCTTTATTAGGCGTCGTCTTTGGCCTGACGAAGATGATGAAGTTTTGCTGTAAACCATGGCTTATCATTGTTGAATGTTAAATGAGTCCTGGCATCTGTAATATATGATGTTACAGATTCCGTGAGCTCGTCCAGATTGTTGGTGGCAGCTTCAAAAACACTCCAATCAGTGCAGTCGAAACAGGCTTGTAATGCCCGCTTCATTGGTCCATCTCTTCGCAGACTTTATTACAGGTTTAGCAGATTTACGTTTTTGCCTGTAAGTCGGTATAAGGTGAACCAGGCAGTGGTCAGAGAGTCCTACTGTAAAAAGTAATCACTGAATCTACAAAAGCTATAAAAGTGAGTAAACATACCTGATTTTTACAAATTTGTTGAATTTACTTAATTACACTATGTTATGTGAACTTTAAGGTGGATGCAATAGTTAAACTAAACAACTTTAGTAAACAGTACTTAAGAGCATCTAGTTTACAGTTACAGTTAGTTTTTGCCTGTAAGTCGGTATAAGGTGAACCAGGCAGTGGTCAGAGAGTCCTACTGTAAAAAGTAATCACTGAATCTACAAAAGCTATAAAAGCGAGTAAATATACCTGATTTTTACAAATTTGTTGAATTTACTTAATTACACTATGTTATGTGAACTTTAAGGTGGATGCAATAGTTAAACTAAACAACTTTAGTAAACAGTACTTAAGAGCATCTAGTTTGTTGAATTAAAGGTCTGCTCCCATTGTCTGGTGCAAAGAACAATGAATACAGTTTTAGAGTGAATACAATTTGAAATGGTTAAGGTTTTTTTTTTTTACAGATAGGGTTCTGAATCTTTTTTTCTTCAAGCTGTCAAATAACAGTAAGATTTCAGGTTTTTGACTTGCCCACAAGCTGTTGCTGCCTCATAATCCAGTAGAGCGTTTCACAATCATCATATTTATATTAATAACTTCATATATTTACTGGATTTTGGTAATTGCAGCATATGACAAAAACATTAATGTGTTCTGCTACTCCTATTTTAATTTCTTCAATGTGTTGGGAGTCCCTGCATATGCGCAATGTGAATGTGTACAGGTGATTAGAGACGACGTAAAAAAAAAAAGTATATATACACATATAAATAAATTTCCCCAATCCCACTATGTGCCCTAATAACTCTAGACCAGTGGGTGGCGGAAGGTTGGTTTAAACAAAACATCACCAAAAGAAGACAACGAACTGAACTTCAGAGTCAGATTGTGTTTGAAATGTGGATGCAAGATTAGGTAAGTTTTTGGTGATCTACTTATAAACTATATTGTCACAGTGTGTGCTATCATTTTTGAGGAAAAGAAAAGGCAGATTTTATTAGTTTTTACTGACGAGCATCACTGTAACCATCAGTTAGCG
>NW_015507250.1:92753-94160 GCF_001515645.1 Sinocyclocheilus grahami
GTATTGTTAAAAGCGCTATATAAATAAAGGTGACTTGACTTGACTTGACTTGACTTATGTAATCCGTTTTTCAGTATTGAATGTTTGAACAAATGTCATGAAAACAAGTTTTTATAACAACCACTGTTTAAATGTTTATATTTCAGAAAATTCTTTGGAGTAGAAATAGGGATGTAACGATTACCGGTTTTACGATAAATCATGATAAAATGCCCTGACGGTTAGTATTATCATTTAAATTTTAATTATCATCAAAACCGTGTTTGATTATTGCGTTTTTGATAACTCGCGGTAAATCCTGTCCAGCCAGATCTTCCTTTTTACTACTAGTTATAACATGAAATAAACATGAGTAAGCATCATAAAGTATGTTGAGCGATACAGTACAACTTAATGAAATTTATCATGTCTTATGTAATCCGTTTTTCAGTATTGAATGTTTGAACAAATGTTATGAAAAAACAAGTTTTTATAACAACCACCGTTTAAATGTTTATATTTCAGAAAATTCTTTGGAGTAGAAATAGGGATGTAACGATTACCGGTTTTACGATAAATCATGATAAAATGCCCTGACGGTTAGTATTATCATTTAAATTTTAATTATCATCAAAACCGTGTTTGATTATTGCGTTTTTGATAACTCGCGGTAAATCCTGTCCAGCCAGCATCAGTCTGATGCAGAAACAGCATGCAATGTTGTTGTTGTTGTTTTTTTGCACGAGACGAAATGGTGGAAGGCAGTGACAGCGCTCGGGAGATTTTTCAGCCATCTAAGAGGACCAAATCGGAGGTCTGGTCGTATTTTGGCTTTTACAAGAGTCCTGAAGGCAATTTAATCGAGGACGGTCACCCTGTCTGCTGATCTTGCAAGAAGAAAGTCGCTGCAAGGACACAGAAACAATATAAGATAGAAAGGAATAAAGAAAGTGGGGAAAAAAATCCTTCTAAGGAAAAAAGGAAAGGGAATGTATAATATAAGAACAGAGTTGGAAAGAAGAGAAAGAAATACTTAACGGGTTAGTTCACTCAAAAAAGAAAATTCTGTCATTAATTACTCACCCTCATGTCGTTACAAACCTATAAGACCTTTGTTCATTTTCGGAACACAAATTAAGATATTTCTGATGAAATCCAAGAGCTTTCTGCATATACAGCAACACAACTACCACGTTCAAGACCCAGAAAGAAAGTAAGTACATCGTTCACGAGAGTACCACGATGCATGCGTGTGATGCTGCTGACGCAGGAGCCGGCGTTCTGACGTAGAACACACATGCACTGTGCCTTGTTTACAAGCAGAGGAATGCACAAGCATTCTCAGATTTCATCAAACATATCTTCATTTGTGTTGCGAAGATAAATGAAGGTCTTACTGGTTTGGAACGACATGCACACATCATTCAC
>NW_015507250.1:95591-96433 GCF_001515645.1 Sinocyclocheilus grahami
CTGGGCCAAACGGGAGAGGCAAGCTCAAATACAACCCTCAAAGTGTTGAGAGGGGAGCACTGCCCGAGACAGCGTTTACACAGGAAGGTTCTCGTAATGCCATCTATGCCTCCCGCTCGATGCGATGCCTCAGCAAGAGGGGATATCCTGGTGATCGGGAAGCCCCTCAGGGCGACCCAGATACGGTAGACCAGTCAGGGTAGCATGAAAGCATAACTCCAGTCCAGGAAATTTTTGCAGTGACGCCCCAGGGTCCTGATGATCACGAAGGCTCCCGCAGAAGCCTGTGTTATGGCCGCATGATCCAGGAAATATGAAGCCGAAACCTGGCTTTACTTACCGTCTGGACATATATTGACGACTGAAATAAGCACTGCAAGTCGAGCACCCGGTTTCTGAACCCAGCAGAGGGGGTGCCCATCGAGGACCTACCCTAGAAAGGGATAGAAACACACAGGTCCCGTGAAACACTGCAAAGAAACTAGCAGAAGGGTTAAACACACAACCACCAGCTCATTATACCCACACACACATGTATATATTTATATATACATATATATATATATAGACATGGACGTTCCCACCCACCATGGTTCCCGCGTCGGAGCTCTGTCCGAAGAAGCCTCTAGACCGGACCATCAGTAAAATGGTCACTATGAAGCCATAGAACCAACCAAACCTAATAGGTCCAGTATAGGAGACTGTAATGCAGGAAATTCCCCACCTAACCTCGGTCAGGTGGAGAGATGGTGATTACAGGGGAATTGGTGATTGGTGATCATAGGGGATGGTGATTACGGGGGCGGGGGAGGAGCGCGAGCTGCGACACTAGCCTTCTGAGC
>NW_015507250.1:103262-103809 GCF_001515645.1 Sinocyclocheilus grahami
CAGTTTCCACAGGTTTTCCAAGTAAGTTCAACTCATTACTTTTTTCAGTAGGGTCGGAGCGATATACATTGTCATAGTGTTTTATAATTTATACAGATAACTGTTATATATGCCAATAAAATAAATATAATAACCATATTAAAATAATATATTACCTTATTTATTATATTAGTGCTTCATCATTAACATATCATACAAATATATATATATATATATAATAGGCTATATTACATATTGTAATATTATATAATGTGCGCTATCTGTCAGGCCCACTGAAGGCTCGTCAGTAGATCACGCGTGCGCTGATAGCGCTAAAGTGAACTAACCCTGGAACAGAAGCTGCTCCGGAGCAGGTTATCTTCAGAGAGTTACTATGGTTACTTACATACCCTGAAAGTTACCTCCGATTTTGGACCCGAAAGCTGAGGTTATCCGCTCGCTTATCCTCAAACATACCTGGGTATGTCACATAACATTATATCTGATCGAATGCACATTATTAATCTTTAGTTTGGGTTAAACAAATCATTTTTGCTTGGTTGGAACA
>NW_015507250.1:103920-105763 GCF_001515645.1 Sinocyclocheilus grahami
GACGAACGGCCAAACCGCGTAGAAAAAGCTGCGGTTTTAAAAATATGTGTGGACAGGGCCTAAAACAAGATGTTAATGATGAAATAATGCCACAATTGTTTGTTAACGGGGAGCCCAGGTGGTACAAATCTGTCTCTGCTTATTTTTAAAATGCCTGGTTAGAGCGGCTAACTGAATGGTTGAACTTGTGGGAAAAATGGGTTCTTCTAGACTTATTATTTTATTGCATTTGTATCATTCATGGAGTAAATGTAAATTAACTTTAGTATATAAATATTTAAAATGTGTTTTTCTTGTAAACGTTGAGTTTTCTTCTAGTGCTCTGTACTCCAACTGAACGTGTCTCCCATGTGTTTGATTGGAGTAATGCTGGGCAACTACTGCAAAAACACAAAGGTTTGGTTGTAAATTATATATCTTCATTAGCATAAAGATATACATGATTATGATGTTTTTAGTTACTGAGTTAGTGATGCAAAGTCTGATTCATTTCTGCGAATCGGTTCTTTTTGGATAGTTCGGCTCATGGGGTCGGTTCAAATAGCCGATTCATCGGTTCCTTGCGTCATCAGGCAATGATGTCACTACACATTTCTTTTCTTACAACTCAGTGCCATGTTGTATCAATGAAACATTCAAATAAAGTCATTTGTGTCTACACATATTGAAACATTCAAATAAAATGTTATTTGTGTGAATGCATATAGCTGATTATTGCCTTTCATTTACGTTAGTGCTGTTCGTGGTCACTGTTTCATTCGCGGATCCTTTGTCAGAAAGGCCTACGACTGACCAGTATTAACAAGACTACTACTTAGATATGAATCCTAAAAGTTTCGCACCTATAGCACACATTAAAGACACTGATGCACAAACTCGGATATGTTCTACGCGTCTATAGCATAAAGAAAGAATAAACCAGTCTTCCTAAAAATATGATCTGCATGCACAATAAACCATGTTAAAATTCAGGTTTTTCCATGTTTTAATAAAAATTCCAGGGCTTTTTAATAAAACAATTCATAAGTATGTCTCCAGTAGCCTATGTTTTGTTTGTTATTTAGGAAACTTTATGCATCAGGCTCGGTGATACACAGGCAGTGTCAGCAACTCACTCATCAGAATCCTCTGCAGACTTCGACAGTTGGTTGAAGCGGCTCATTCGGTTCTTTTTGAGTTGGACGTGCTACTTCGGCTGTGCATCCTGCGTCATCAACCCGGAACTAAAGTTTGATTCAGTTTGATTTTGTGAACCGGCTCGACCAGTTACTTCCTGAGAACTGGCTCAAAAGAACGATTCATTCAAGAATCGAACATCACTACTGAGTTGTATTAAAATTGAAGAGAAATTACTGTTGTTGTACTATGTTGTCACCATTGTGACTAACAATTATTAAAATGTTGAGAGAAATAGAAATTCTATTTATTTATCTTTTTTAAACCCATTGAGAATTCTCCTCTGTATCTAGTTTTCTCTTCTACAAAACCTCATGTTCTCCCCCCTTCACACAAGTGTTAATTCTTAAAGAACAAGCCATTTATGTGCTGGAATTAAATCTGATCTGAATTTGCCCATGTTTTTTTGTGTCCCACCATACCAAATAAAATAAGTGTTTGTTTTGGAATTAAATCAATGCGTTCTAAGTGAATTTTCATGTGGTGTGCAAGTATATTGAGTAAAAACAGCAGCAAAAAAAAAAAAACATGCACTGGTAAAACATATGTATACTTTTATATAATTAAATAATTAGATGAATGAGTTTAATCAGAGTACACAGCCTATTCTAAATGTCTGTCAGTGGAGAACGTCTCAGGTTACTTATGTAACCATGGTTCCCTGAGT
>NW_015507250.1:105927-121384 GCF_001515645.1 Sinocyclocheilus grahami
TCATCAAATGTAGTATATTTAAAAATGTATAATTATTTTGCATACCGCATACTAAAGAATGAAGAACAAAGAATTTTTCAGACTACCCATTAACAAATACTTTGCATGCGGAGTCGTGCACTGATAGATTTGGTGAGGTTTACCAGTGTGCTTTAATACAACTTCCAAAATACAATGACAAGTGACAAAACCAACATACAAAATTACAAACGAAACAAAAACACTTTTAAATTGTTTGAATGAATTGTTCAAAACAGACAGGACACCACTCAAACCCTATGGAAAACATACATTTATAACTTAACTCTTGTAAATATAAGTTTAGACTCATTAAGACTCATTTGAATCCTGTCTGTCTAATGTCAAAACTGTATTTCTAAACTGGAAATCACAAGTGGTAAATACAGAGTGAGGTGAAATCCACCAGTTGTTTGTTGATGGGGTGCCAAGGTGATGCAAATCTGTCACTGCTTATCTTTGAAATGCCTGGTTAGAGTGCCAAACTGGGGTGCATTTCCCAAAAGCATCGTTAGCCAACTATGGTCGCAAGCTCTGTCGTTACCTACATAGTTCAACGATTCAGTGTTTCCCAAGACCATAGTTCAAACGAACATTCACAAACAGCGTCACAAACTTATGTGGTAGGAACTACCAGTGTGCCCACTGAGAAACCCAGTTCTAATCCTGAACAATCTAGTGCTCCCATGGAACCCAGTTCCTCTTTTCCCACTGAGAAGTCTAGCTCTCTTGTCAATGTCAATGTCAATTTTATTTATATAGCACTGATGTATCTTGAAGATGTATAAAAGAAATAGGTTCAAACTGGCTGAACTCAACAGAACAAACAGAAAAAATAGAAAGATCAAAAGCAGGTGGAGATATCCCCAACCTGATATCACAGATCTTATTAATAAAAAGTCATCATACATAGTTTTTGACACATCTGGGTACTCACAAACAGTTGGATTTAAAACAGCATTAAAAATAGTAAAAAGAGTTTTAGGTCTGTGGTAATTCTTGTCAATAATTGCCGTAAAATACCTGGATGTCGCTGCTCTGACTACCTTCTGAAATTTGAATAATGAATCTCTTGAAATTTCAAAGGAAATTTGGTGCTCTCCTACAGATCTGTCTCAGAGAGCGTATGTTGTCATCAATCCAGGGCTCAGATCTAGGTTTAAGTTTTGAGGATTTTACAGGAGCAACTGAATCTAAGACATCCACACATGGGGAGTTAAGCCTGAACAGGAACTCCTCTGCACTCAAGTCACATTGCCTGAAATCTACTGATTTAATAGCTTCACAAAAAGCTAATGAAAAGGCTTTGCTAGTAGTAGAGGTGATTAATCTAGATTGACGGGTAAGTTTAGTGACTTTATGAGTATTAGAAACCCAGGGAACAGAAAACATGACAGATTTATGGTCAGAAAACCCATGGTCAGATACCTCAAGATTGTACAGGGAAAAGCCATATGTCAGCACAAGATCAAGTGTATGTCCCAACTGGTGAGGGGGGACATTCACATGTTGTTCTAGATCTAATGCATTTAACAGAGTAATAAATTATTTGGCCCTGTGCAGCATACATGAACATTAAAATCACCAAGAATCAACAGTTTGTCATATTTCGGTGTAAATTCCCGCAAGAAGTCTGCAAACTCATTTAAAAAGTTTGTGTTGTGTTTTGGGGGGCGGTATATCAGAGCAACCAAAAGTTGGAAGTTCAGATCCAGTGTAAATAGCTGCAGCTCAAAACTCCGATAGTCATTTATCACAGTTGACCGGCAAGGTCCAAGCCTCCCCCGCGACCAGATTTATGAGGCGAATTAAAAAACAAGCATTTTGGGGGTAAAAGTAGTGATCCAGTTGTGATCCAAGATTCTGTAATGAATCCAGCTCCCGCGAAGCTGGAATCCAGTTTCTTCCCACTGAGAAACCAGTTCTAAAGCCAAAGGACCTAGTGCTCATATGGAGCCAGGTTATTCCATACCATCTTAGAAGTCCCACATTAAACCTGCAAAACTTGGCATTGTAATGGAATCCAGTTCATCCCTCCCATCCAAGACGTTTTTCTCTCTTCCCTCTGAGACATTGTTATAAATCTGTGAAAGCTAGTGATGCTATACGATCCAGTTTTTCCCTCCCTCGTTAGAAGTCCAGCATTAAACCTGTTAAAACATGTTTTTAAATTTTGCTCTCTTCCCTCTAAGAACTTCCATTGACTTATAAATGTAAGATACCCAGTTCCCTGACTAGTTTTTTTAACCCTCTGAAAATTCTAGTTTGTATCTGGAATTCAGTTCTCCCCCTGTTCACACCCCTGATGGTTCTGGAAGAACATGCCACTCGTGTTGGTAATTAAATGTGACTTTGCTCATGTTTTTGTTTGCCACAATACAAAATAAAATATCAGACTGTTTTGGAGTGCTTTGCATTGTGACTTTTTCTGCGTTAAAAAAAAAAAAGGAAAATATTGAATTAAAATACTTTTATACAGCAAGAAGAAATAATGATTTTGCAAGGAAAAGAAATTCAGTTCATACTCAAAGTTTTTTTAGACCATATGAGACAACCAAAGACAAATTTACAGCACCTAGACTCCCCATTAACAAACACTTTTACATGCCCATTCATGCACTAATAGATATGAAGTTTACCATAGCATCATATAAGTTTAATGAAATTAAGATGCTGTAAGTGATTTTTCACGAGCTGCAGGTACACAGAGTAAAAAGCTGGCACAAGGAAAACATACACTTTAATATAATGAAATATGCAATTAATAGGTTGCTTGCAAAAATATGATTTAATCAGAGAATGCACAGCCTGTTCTAAATGTCCATAGAGAAAAGGTACTTTTAGCACCAAAGTGGTGTAGTTATCTTCCAGCAAGGGCTAACTGGACCATACTAAGTAGCCAAACATCGACCCCTTGGGAAGGAACCTGATAATCAACCTGAACTTGTGTTCGAATATGCAACTTGTCTGCATAATATGCATCTTTGAATACATGCAGCATGGCGTGCTTTTTCTTAGCATCGGTTTCCATGGTGACTCGTCACTCTGTTTAGAATGTCGTGTGTTAACCTTGAACATACTCTGTTGACTGAACTTACTCCCAGACATGTTTTTGGAACCACCATATCTCAAGTAATGCTGGCTGCACACTAGAGTATTTTACGGCCGATTTTAAGCCCGCTTTGCATTTCTGAAAGATCTGGGGCGTGGCCCGATTTGAGGCTTGTCAAACAATTTTTTCTTCGTCCTCTGTGTGGTGTCATTACGATTATTTAACTGCTCCTGATCGAGACAGTGTCGCCGAACTTAAATCGTAAATATCTAACATGTTTGATATTTCTGACTCTTGATCTGGCTGCCTCTGACGTGATACCCGCGATAGCCAGTGAAAGTGAGCAAGCATCACTTACCGGATATTGCATGCTTCTATAGCTGAAACTTGGCAACCATAAAAATGCCAAGAAAGCAGAATACATCGCGCATATTTTTCACTGTACAACAGAACACACACCGGGAGAGCCAGCTGACAACGCCGATAGTTCTCCATCTTGTGAGTCTCCATGAGATCTAGTGTCACTGTGAAACCGTTCCTACAATCATCAAGTGTGTGTGGTCTCGCGGTCTGCTGGAATCGTTTGGTGTGCGCGTTCAGAGGATTATAAGGCTAACAATCGGTTGAAACCATCTTCATGTCTGTGGTCTCCCATGGTTTTAAAATAGTTTAGGGTTTGAAAATCGTCTAGTGTGCAGCCAACTTAAGCAAAGTTTAGATCAGGGTTCCTCAAATCTTGCCCTGGAGGTCCAATGCGCTGCAGAGTTTAACTCCAACCCTGATTAAACTCACCTACCTGTGATTTTCTAATGATCCTGAAGACATTGATTAGCATGCTCAGGTGTGTTTGATTAGGGTTAGAGCTAAACTCTGCAGGAAAGTGGATCTCATGGGCCAGATTTGAGGATCCCTGGTTTAGGTTAATCAACTGAGAGTTCAGGGTATATGTGATGGTAAGTTAACCGTGCTTTCTGGAATACACCCAAGGATGAAACAATGCCACAATTGTTCGTTAATGGGGATCCCAGGTGATGCAAATCTGTGTCACTGCTTATCTTTAAAATGCCTGGTTAGACAAACAAACTGAATGGTAGAACTTGTGGGCAAAATGGGTTCTTCTAAACTTATTATTTTATTGTATTTGTATCACTCATGGAGTGAAGGTAAATTAACTTTAGTGTATAGATATAAAAAATGTGTTTCTCTTGTTAACCTTGAGTCTTCTTCTAGTGCTCTGTACTCCAACTGAACGTGTCTCCCATGTGTCTGATTGGAGTAATGCTGGGCAACTACTGCAAAAACACAAAGGTTTGGTTGTAAATTATCTATGTTCATTAACATAAAGATATACATGTTTCCATGATGATGTGTTTAGCTACCATGTTGTATTAAAATTGAAGAGAACTTATGGTCACTGTTTTATATTGTCATCTCTGTAACTAACAGTTATTCAAATATTCTTTTCAGGACCGACTGAACATGACAATTCTCACTTCCCTCAGAAACCTAGTTTCAGGGCTCATGTGAAGTCAAGTTCGTCTGTTTCCTTGAGAAAACCGACTGCTCTAGTGGAAAGCAGCATTTGGCAATCATCTGTAAAAAAAGCACATCCTAAGGAACCCAGTTCTTCCTTTGTTTCTGAGAAGTCCAGCTCCCTTTCTGTGAAGAAACCCAGTTTTTCTCTCCAATCTGAAAAGTCAAGCTCTAAACCTAGTGCTCCTAAGCAATCAAGTTCTTCCTACCCTTTTGAGAAGTCTGGCTCTAACCCTGAGAGACCCAAAGCTCCTACTGAACACCGATCTAAGCTAAAGACCCCAAGTTCTCCTCTCCCTTTGAAATCAAGTATTCTCTTCTCAAAGACCAGTTCTAAACCTAAGAAGCCTAGCACTCTGATGGTACTCACTTTTTCACTTCCATCTAAACAGTCAAGTTCTAAACCTGATAAACCTAGTGCTCCTAAGCAATCAAGTTCTTCCTACCCTTCTGAGATGTCTGGCTCTAACCCTGAGAGACCCAAAGCTCCTACTGAACACCGATCTAAGCTAAAGACCCCAAGTTCTCCTCTCCCTGTGAAATCAAGTATTCTCTTCTCAAAGGTCAGTTCTAAACCTAAGAAACCTGGAGCTCTGATGGGACCCATTTTTTTACTTCCATCTGAAAAATTCAGCTCTAAACCGGAGAAATCTAGTGCTCCTATGCAACAACATTCTAAGCCAGAGATCCCAAGTTCTCTTCTCCCAGTGAAACCAAGCGTTTTCTTAAAGCCCAGTTCTAAACCTGTGAAACCTAGTTCTTCCATTCCATCTGAGAAGTCTAGCCCCCTCCCCACTGAGAAACCCAGTTCTAAACCTGAACAACCTAGTGCTCCCACGGAACCCAGTTTCTCCCTCCCCACTGAGAAACCCAGTTCTAAACCTGAACAACCTAGTGCTTCCACGGAACCCAGTTTCTCCCTCCCCACTGAGAAACCCAGTTCTAAACCTGAACAACCTAGTGCTCCAACGGAACCCAGTTTTTCCCTCCCCACTGAGAAACCCAGTTCTAAACCTGAACAACCGAGTTCTCCCACGGAACCCAGTTTCTCCCTCCCCACTAAGAAACCCAGTTCTAAACCGGAACAACCTAGTGCTCCAACGGAACCCAGTTTTTCCCTCCCCACTGAGAAACCCAGTTCTAAACCTGAACAACCTAGTGCTCCAACGGAACCACGTTCCTCCCTCCCCACTGAGAAGTCTAGCTCTCTTCCCTCTGAGAAACCGTTATAAACCGGAGAAAGCTAGTGATGCTATACAATCCAGTTCTTCCCCTTCTCGTTAGAAGTCTAGCATTAAACCTGTAAAAACCAATTTTTAAATGTTGGTCTCTTCCCTCTAAGAACTTGACTTCTAAATGTAAAATACCCAGTTCCCTGACTAGTTTTTCCTTTTAACTCTTAGAAAATTCTAGTTTGTCTCTGGAATCCAGTTCTCCCCCTGTTCACACAAGTGTTGATTCTGGAAGAACAAGCCACTCATGTGTTGGTAATTAAATTTGTTTTTGTGTGCCACCATACAAAATAAATTATCAGATTGTTTTGGAATGCTTTGCATTGTGACTTTTTCTGTGTTAAGGATAGTTATTGGCTGGTCCTTTTGTGAGTGAAAGGCCTGTCTCAAAGTGTTGAACAAATTTGTTTCAAAGCAAAACCAGTCCAACTCTCTTAAGATTGGGTTCAGTGACCTGTCTATTCAGGGCTTGATTTAACTCTGAATACATGCATATAATTGTTACATTTACAGCAAACAGTGAATTATGCAAGACATTGTGAGTGCATGGATTGTCTTGAATGGAGATTATGAAAAATAGGAATTAAAATACATTTGGCAGAAAGAAATACTGATTTTGCAAGAAATTCTGTTTTTTTTTGTTTGTTTTTTTACCCACAGTGACCACTAAAGACAAGTTTATAGTTCCTAGACTCCCCAATAACAAACACTTTACATGCCCATTCATGCACTGATATGACTTTCAAAATACAATATAAAAACATCATAGATTACAAATTAATCAAGAACACTCCTAAATCGTTTGAAGGAGTTGTTCAAAACAGACTGAGGACACTCTTTGAAAAACAAATACTTGTAACGTAACACTTGTCCATATTAGTTATTTGGACTCATTTTATGTCTGAGTCTATTACAAAACTAAAAATCACAAGTAGTTAACACGGAGTGAGGCGAAATCCATCAGTGTATGAGTTAAAACAAGATGTTAATGATGAAACAATGCCACAGTTTGTTAACGGGGATCCCAGGTGATACAAATCTGCGTACCCAAGTGTGGCGCAGAAGAGAAGCTAACAGAAAGCTTTCTCCAGTATTATAGACTAATCTGCAGAAGCATTAAAAAGCCCCTGGCATTTTTAGTGCTCCTTTTCCTTTGACAGATCCCTTTTTTCCCCTCCCATTAAAAACAAGAGTTGTGTTGTCAAAGACCAACTCTAGAAATAAGAAACCTGGTTACAGTGTTCATGTGGATCACCATTCTTACCTCAATTTAAAGAAGTCCAAGTCTGAAATCAGGAAACCATGTTTTAAGTCAATTTCTAAACCTGAGAGACCTAGAGCTCCCATGCAGTTAAGTTCTTGCCACCTCTCTGAGAAGTCTGGCTATAAACCCGACAGACTTAATTTTCCTATGGAACACTATTCTAAGCTTAAAACAAATGTTCTCTTCTCAAAGAACCGTTGTAAACCTGAGAAACTTGGGGCTCTAATGAAACCCACTTTTTTGCTTCAATCTGAAAGTCCAGCTCTAAACCTGTGAAAGCTAGTGCTCCTCTAGAACCAAGTTCCTCCCTTCCCCTCTGAGAAGCCCAGTTCTAAACCTGGAAAAACCAAAGGCTCCTATGGAACCCAGTTCGTTTCTCTGTGAGAAACCCAGTCCTAACCCTGAGAAAATGAGTGTTCCTCTGGAACTTGGTTTGAAACCTGAACAGCCTAGTGCTCCTATGGAACCCAGTTCCTCCCTCCCGTCTGAGAAGTCCAGCATTAAACCTGAGAAAATAAGTGTTTGTTTGGAACCTAGTTCATCCCTCTCTGATAAACCCAGTTCTAAATATGCACATCCCAGTGCTCCCATAGAACACACTTCTAAACCAGAGAAACCTAGTGCTACCATAGAACCTAGTTTCTCCCTATCTGAGAAGTGTAGCTCTCTTCCATCTGAAAAACCCAATTCTAAACCTGAACAACCTATTGCTCCCATGGAACTCAGTTCTAATCCTGAGAAACCTAGTGCTTCCATTGAACAGGGTTCCTCCCACCTATCTGAGAAGCCCAGCACTAAACCAGAGAAAGTGAGTGTTCCTCCAGAAACTGTTTCATCCCTCCCTCAAAAATCTAGTACTCCCGTGGAGCCCAGTTCCTCCCCATCTGAGAAGCCTAGCTATCTTCTCTCTGAAAAGGTCAGTGTTGAACCTGAGAAACCTAGTGCCACCATGGAACCCAGTTCCTCCCACCCATCTGAGAAGTCCAGCACTAAACCCGAGAAAATAAGTGTTCCTCTGGAACCTGGTTCATCCCTCCTTGAGAAACCCAGTCCTAACCCTGAGAAACCTAGTGCTCCTATGGAACCCAAGTCCTCCCACCCGTTTGAGAAGTCCAGCACTGAACCTGAGAAAATTAGTGCTCCTCTGGAACCCAGTTCATCCCTCCCTTAGAACCCCAGTCCTAACTCCGAAAAACCTAGTACTCAAATGGAACCCAGTTCCTCCCCATCCGAGAAGTCTAGTATTCTTCCCTCTGAAAAAAAATCAATTCTAAAGCTGAACAACCTAGCACTCCTGTGGAACACAATTCCTCCCACGCATGTATACCTTTACAACCCAGTTCCTCCTACCCCACTGTGAAACCCAGTTCAAAACCTGAGAAACCTAGTGCTCACATGGAACACAGTTCTAAAGCTGAACATCCTAGAGCTGTTATTGAACCAGGTTCTTCCATACTATCTGAAAAGTCCAGCATTAAACCTGAGAAAATTAGTGTTCCTCTGGAACCCAGTTCATCCCTCTCTAATTAGTTTAGCTCTCTTCCTTCTGAGAAACCCAGTTCTAGACTTGATGACGCAAGTGCTGCTGTGCAACCCAGTTCTTCCCTCCCTCCGGCGTTAAACCTGTGGAACCAATCTAGCTCTCTTCCCTCTGAGTAATAAGCTTCTAATTGACGATATCCAGTTCTCTAAATATAAAATCCTTTAAAAAAAAAAAAAAAGAATTCTTAAGAGTTGGAATCCAGTTCTCTCTTCAAAACCAAGTTCTGTTCTTTCTCGGAATGCCAATTTTAGATCATCCCAAGTTATCTGATTCTCTCCCTCTTCTGTTGGAGGCATCCAGTTTTCTTGTAAAAGTAGAAGGTGCTCTCCTGCAGTTTAATGACAAGCTCACACTACATGATTGAAAGACTAGCCGAATCACTGTTTTGCTCACACTACGCAACAAGATTTTGTCTCATCTGTCGTCGTCTTGTCATAGCTGTGCACATGCTACACAACACCAAGGAGGTGCACACACTACAAAACATTCAAGAGGCATTCCCGACCATCAGCGAAAATATGTTTTCTCACATAAATTCTCGCGTGAAATTACAGCGATTATTGGCCATTTCTTCAAGCATGGATTATCAACTGGCCCTTCAATTGGTCTATGCAGTTATTTTATCCGAAAGAAAGAAGAAACCACGAAAAAAGAGAATATGGCAGAAACAATGGCTTGGAAGACGTGGACAACAAGGACTGTCAGTACTGCAGAAAGAGTTTGAGGTAATTAAACGGTACAAGGAAACGTGGTATTATATACAAAATCTATGCATTTGTTAAATTTATTTCTAGTTGGTTGATTTGATTAATTTGTGGCTTTTCGTTTCTGTTCATAAAGATGCATGAGTGTTTATACCATCTGCACTGTGATTGGCTGGAATAGTTCCACCTTGTCATTGTGTCGCTCGCATTACGAGATCACGGGGCGATAATATCAAACGATATTATTTTCATATAATATCAAATATGAAAATGTCGTAGTGTCTGTGATAGCTCAAGACAGGTTCGGATCCCATTGCTGACCTGCTCATACTTAATGAGCTTCGGCGACCGCAACGAGCACTGATTTGGTCACGATCTGGGGGTTTTGTCGCAGACTGTTGAAATCTGTCTGCGACAGCATAATCCAGCCAAAAATCCTGTAGTGTGAGCTTGCCATTAGACTACCTGTCTAAAAATCCAGTTCTCCCCCTCTTTCACCCAAATGTTGATTCTGGAAGAACAAGCTATTTATGTGCTAGTAATTAAATCTGACTTTGCCCATGTTTTTGTGTGCCACCATTCCAAATTTAAATTTGGGTTTGTTTTGGAACACTTTGCATTGTGACCGTTTCTTTTTAGCAGTTAAAGCTAGTTATTGACCGGATATTGAGTCAATTTTCAAAGGCCTGTCTTTAAAAGTGTTAAACAAATGCCTCTATAGATTTGTTTTGCAGAGTTTGCCAAACCAAAAAATCTCTTTTAAAAAAGTATTTTATATCTTCAGTCAATTTGGGCCTTGACTGCACAATGGAGTATACTCATATATGTTAGATTTTCTTAACAAAAGTCTTAAAAACCATTAATTTTGAAACTTAAGCTTAATGCTGTCAAAATGTAATTTTTCATGTAACATTAAGTGTTTTCAAAATAGCCAAGATCAGATTTAGAGACACTACAACATCTTCACATGCTTTAAAAGACAGTTGCTAATTACACCAAATGTAAAAAATGTAGATGCTGTTTACTGTACATTGAGTGTAAATGGTGACCGGTATTGTTTATATCAAGTATAAATAGAAATACTAGATATTTGGATTTAAATGTTGCTACCGGAGTAAACTGGCACTTTGCATTCAGCTGACACTTTTTTATTTTTAAAGAGGAATGTCTGAAGAACAAATAATGTTTTAGTAACTAGTAATGCAATCTAAACAATGGGATAGAACACACCTGTCCCAGTGCCATATATATTATTTTTCCAAAGTTTACATGCCTTTACCTCAAGAAGCATTAAAGATATCTTAATGTCTTTTTAAAGTCTTTTGTAATCTTAATTTTAAGGCCCTGTCTGGTTCAATCTCTGGAATATGGGGAGCCCATGAAAAAAATAAAAAAATGTGGTTGACTTTGCAAACAACTGATACTTACTGTATTTAAAAAACAATGTCTGAAGAACAAATAATATTGAAATTAGAAATATATTTTGTTTCCCTCTATCAAAACAAATGCATAGAACAGTGTTTTCCAACCGAGGTGCCGTCTGGTGAGTAATGTGTAAAAAAACAAACTCTGTGATCTGTACAGACCAAGCTCAAAAAAAGTTTATCATTTGCATGTTTCTAAGTCTTACCATTCAAGCAATTTTAAACCATTCAAGAAGAGGTGAAAGAGAACTCAGTCCGGCACTCGCACACTGTTTTCTGCACGCACAGAAATAAGTTCTCTTTCATGTCTCCTTGCGCTTGAATGGACACATGTGCACAACATTATCTAAAAATACCCATTTTATGGTGTTAAAAGTTGGACAAAACCGTGCAAGCGCATGAACACGGCGCGCAAGCGAATGACAGCTGCGCACACGTTTTTGATGTGCATTTATAAAAACAAAACGGGCATAATACGTGTGTTTAGAGTCGGACAAAATGCACATTATGTGGCAGTAAACAGGCAGTGCACACATCTGTCTGAAGTGTCCAAACAGGTGAAAAGAACGTGTTCTTTCCTTAGTGTTCTCAGAATTGCACGTCCAAAGCGTGTGCTCCCTTTTTAGGGCTTGAGTCTGTCATGATTTTGTCCTCTACATGGGGTTTAGGACTCTTGAATTATCATTAAACCCAACCAAAACAACATGGAATTATCGAGGACAAATTTGACAAAGGATAATAATTGTTGAGTTATTATAATCCAGTATGATTTAGTTTAACTAAATTAGAATTACAATCAGTTGAATTAGATTATATTAAATTAAATTAAGTTAAATAAAAAAATTTGAATCAGTAGAATTTAGTTCACTGTAAGATTTTTTTTTTTTTACTCAAGTACAGGATTTGTGAAATTTTTGCTGAAATTTAGCTGAAGACGATCTCAGATTTTTTTCTTCCTCTTCTCTAAAGCAGCGCAGCATGGCCCCGCCCCCTTTGCTGCCTTTTCCCGAGGGCGGGGTTTATCTGGGTTTGTGATGTCACAAACCCAGGAAGTAACTTGTTGTAGTTCCTACCAGCCGTTTTTGTAGGCATTAAACTGCCAGAATTTTAAAAGACGGTATCTCCGTTTGCATTGAACTTTCAGCTTCGTAACTTTGCAGATATTGTTTATGCTCAAACAGCAACATTACACACTAACATTAAAAAAGTGAAATCGCAATCAACCACCCCTTTAATATTTGTTTTTGGTCATATGAGTAAAACATTAGAAACTGTAAATATCTGCTTTATTTTGTGTACACCCACAACAACAAAACGTGACAAATTGCTTTTGTAAAATAAACAAACGCGCTTCAAACATGAACTGAAACTCAGTGAATACTTGACACAGACATGAGAAATATGTCCATAGAAAGGTTGAAATGTGTACTTCTAAATTAAACAATCGAAAACAAATATTTTCTGTTTATTTAATTCGTAAATAATAATAATATAATAAAAAATGAGAGGTAGGCTATAGTCGTTCCGTCTGAGCTCATTAATTGTAATGAGGTCACACCCTCGCGCAGCGAAGCCTATTCTTACTCTTATTATTCTTATAAATGATGTGATTAAAATATTTAGTGAAATGTTTATAGAAGGGTGTGTAGAATAATGTCACCTCATTGTACCCAGTTTTTGAAAATACTTATTATTGCATTCAAAGAGCGAATCTTTCACTGATTGATTGTTAACAGTGTAAGTCACTCCCATAATTCGCACAAAGCGTTATGAGGCGAAGGAGAAAGGTGGATAAAACCAAGAGATGGTTGTTAATAAGTATCACTCAGTTCTATAAACATTTGATTTGACTAAATATTTTAATCACTGTAGCGAATCAGCTCATGGGGAAATATGAATAATTAACCATAACTAGTTATAATTAACTATTCATATTTTAGAATTAGGTTCTGTCATTCAGAAACATGACTTTTCATATTTCACCACAATTTCACCATCCAGTTAGGCACATCAACCATAACTCCTTCAAAAACAGCTAGAAACCTTGAAGTTGTGATTGATGATAAGCTGAATAAGTAGGCCTATAATCACTAAAAATTGTCACTCATTTCAGTTTATCGCTATCTCTAAAAGTTCCGTTATAATCAATGAAGCTCTACACCGCACAGAGCATTTCTTATTTAAATCATGTTACACTTTTTTGTTTGTTATAGTGAGAGACTCCCGAGCGTGCAGCACTGAACAAAACTGGCATTTTGTGTGGTGAATGGATTCTAACATAAACACCTCTCCTTAGCCATTGCATTCAAGAAATCCACAGAAATGTCAGTGATTGACCAATGCTACAAAAACACGCTGAAAATAGAAACCTTTAAAGCTCTCCAGAGTTCAAACACAAATACACACTGGAGCATCTGGAAAATATGTTTCGCCAGTATATCCTATTTCTGCAGCTTCAACTGAGGTGCTCTTGCTTTCATTTCGTTCCCTCTAGCACTCCCGTAGAACTGGCCCTGGATACATTTAAATGCAAAGAAATATGTAATGAGTATTTCATACATGTTTTTAGCCGTGAACAATTATCAAGATCATAAAAATACCTAAGCCAAAGGTTTTTATTAAGCAATATGTTAGTACCGCGAGAGGGTGCTTAGGGCATCTGTATAGAGACGTTAAAAAAAAGATACAAACTATATTTAGCATTTATATACATTAAAAAACAAGCTTTATATAATTTTTTATTATTTTTAATGAAATACAAATTTTGAATAATGAAAATTAGTTTGTGTCTGCTTATTCTATTCATCAGTTTTTTAACCATTAAGGAAAAACCGCATTTTCCATATTTTATTTTTGGGTTAAAAAATGAAAAATTAATGGACCCAAAAGTACACAGACCCTTCTGTATCTGATTTTGTATCTGAATATTTCAATAACTTACTTTTTGAGAGGACTTCATTTATTTATTGTCCAGCACCTTATTTATAACTTTACAAATAAAGTTTAATAATAATAATAATTATTTATTTATTTACTTACTCCATTCATTCATTCAGTAATTATATACAAAATACACCACAAATAAGCCAGGGGTAAAATCCAAAGGTTTGCACATAGCCAAACATAACACAGTGCTAATAATAATAATAATAATAATAATAATAACGTAAATCTAAATAAAATTTAATTAAAAAAATAAAACCAAGATAAATAGAGCTAAAGAAAACATACAAAGAAACATACACAAAATCCTTTCAAATTATAAATTAGTAAAATAATATGTATATTTTGTATACATACAATAAATATATAAAATATATAAAATAAATATATAAAAACACCAAAATGAGGGGAAAGTGTCCCAGTTTTAATACCTTTTTGTCACAATAAAGTTTTAAAATAGATCCTATCCTTTTGAAATTTTTGGAGGACTTATTTGTCCTGTCTACTGTCTGTGACGTCACAGTTCAGGGCTTTACAGACAACTGCATTTCATCCTATTTTTCATATTTATAGTTGCGTTTTGAATGTTAATTGTTCTTCATCTGGTTTCTGGGAGACACTGCCTCCCTTGTTTCCTCAGAAGAAGCCACTGGCTTATAAATGTGTCTATTGTTTACTTTTATGTATCTTTATATTATTTGAGTCATGCTGATTTTTGGGGAAAAAATTACTTTGAGCCTCTGCAGTAAATGTGCATATGTAACAAGTTTAACGGTGATAAAGTTCAGGTGGCAGAAGCTGACAGTGCATGGAGACATGCAATCCTCAACCCAAAACTACTTTAAAACAATTGTGCCAATTCTTACACAAACGGTTTTTAAAATATTGAGAGACTCCGTAATAATGATGCTCAAAGAAAACATTGGTGACCAAATACGGAAGTACAGTTTTATAAAATCTAGCAGCAAAGATTTGTCTCTTTTTTGGGAAACTGACCCTTCTAATGCCGTAATCTCACCACCATGTTGGAACTGTTCTGAACTTAACTGGAACACGGGAAGGTAAAGGCTGCATAACCGCTGTATATTAGGGTAGATGATCTGCATTTGCACGAAGTTTAAAAATAAAAATAAAAAATTAAATAAAAGACAATACCCACTTTACCAGAAAAATAACTGGTTTTATTGACTTAAAAACAAGATGTGAAAATGCCACATTTAGAGAAACTTACTAAAAGACTTCAGTGCATAAGCACATCTTGGTTGAAGCAGGCAAGTAATGACACTTTGAGAGATGGAATAATTGGCAGGGTGGGGACTAGACACTGCAACATTGTGAGGGCTGGACTCCTCAGTAGGGTGGGGGCTGGATTCATTCAGCTTCTTCCCATCAACCTCAGTGGGCAAATATTCTGACTCAAGGGGGAGAGGGCTGGACTCCTCAGCGGGCAAAGCACCTGACTCTTTGATGGGGAGAGTGCTGGGCTCTCCAACTGGGTGGGGGTTGGACTCAGCAGGCAGAGGGCTAAATTCCCCAACTGGGATAGCGCTGGACTCCTCAACAGGGTGAGAGCTGGACTCCGTGAGCTTCCCATCAACCTCAGCGGACAAAGTGCCTGACTCCTTGATGGGGAGAGTGCTGGGCTCTCCAACTGGGTGGGGGTTGGACTCAGCAGGCAGAGGGCTAAATTCCCCAACTGGGATGGGGCTGGACTCCCCAATAGACTCCCCAACTGGGAGGGGGG
>NW_015507250.1:122200-123004 GCF_001515645.1 Sinocyclocheilus grahami
GCTGGACTCAGCTCGGAGAGCTCTGGATTCTGCAACTGGCTGGGGGCTGGACTCCGTGAGCTTCCAATCAACCTCAGTAGGCAAAGCGCCTGACTCCTTGATGGGGAGAGTGCTGGGCTCTGCAACTGGGTGAGGGCTTGACTCCTCAGTGAGCAAAGGACCGGACTCCACTGGGAGAGCACTGGACTCTGCAACTGGGAGGGGGCTGGACTCCTTGGAAGGCAAAGGGGTGGACTCCGTGAGCTTCCCATCAACCTCAGCTCGGAGAGCACTGGATTCTGCAACTGGCTGGGGGCTGGCCTCCGTGAGCTTCCCATCGACCTCAGTAGGCAAAGCGCCTGACTCCTTGATGGGGAGAGTGCTGGGCTCTGCAACTGGGTGAGGGCTTGACTCCTCAGTGAGCACTGGGCCCCGCTGGGAGAGCCCTGGACTCCTTGGAAGGCAAAGGGGTGGACTCCGTGAGCTTCCCATCAACCTCAGCTGGGAGAGCACTGGACTCCGCTCGGAGAGCACTGGATTCTGCAACTGGCTGGGGGCTGGACTCAGTGAGCTTCCCATCAACCTCAGTAGGCAAAGCGCCTGACTCCTTGATGGGGAGAGTGCTGGGCTCTGCAACTGGGTGAGGGCTTGACTCCTCAGTGAGCAGAGGACTGGACTCCGCTGGGAGAGCACTGGACTCTGCAACTGGGAGGGGGCTGGACTCCTTGGAAGGCAAGAAGGCAAAGTCAGTGAGCTTCCCATCAACCTCAGCTGGGAGAGCACTGGACTCAGCTCGGAGAGCACTGGACTCAGCAACTCAGCAAC
>NW_015507250.1:123034-132815 GCF_001515645.1 Sinocyclocheilus grahami
CTGGACTCAGCTGGGAGAGCACTGGACTCAGCAACTGGCTGGGAGAGCACTGGACTCAGCTGGGAGAGCACTGGACTCAGCAACTGGCTGGGAGAGCACTGGACTCAGCTGGGAGAGCACTGGACTCTGCAACTGGCTGGGGGCTGGACTCCGTGAGCTTCCCATCAACCTCAGCGGGCAAAGCGCCTGACTCCTTGATGGGGAGAGTGCTGGGCTCTCCAACTGGGTGGGGGTTGGACTCAGCAGGCAGAGGGCTAGAGGGCTAGATTGGGATAGCGCTGGACTCCTTGGCAGGCTGGGGGCTGGACTCTGCAACAGGGTGAGAGCTGGACTCCTCAGCTCCTCAGTGACTGGACTCCGCTGGGAGAGCACTGGACTCTGCAACTGGGAGGGGGCTGGACTCCTTGGAAGGCAAAGGGGTGGACTCCTTGGAAGGCAAAGGGGTGGACTCCTTGGAAGGCAAAGGGGTGGACTCCGGGAGCTTCCCATCAACCTCAGCTGGGAGAGCACTGGACTCAGCTCGGAGAGCACTGGACTCAGCAACTGGCTGGGGGCTGGACTCAGCTCGGAGAACACTGGACTCAGCTGGGAGAGCACTGGACTCAGCAACTGGGAGGGGGCTGGACTCCTTGGAAGGCAGAGGGGTGGACTCAGTGAGGGAGAGCACTGGACTCAGCTGGGAGAGCACTGGATTCTGCAACTGGTTGGGTGCTGGACTCCGTGAGCTTCCCATCAACCTCAGTGGGCAAAGTGCCTGACTCCTTGATGGGGAGAGTGCTGGGCTCTGCAACTGGGTGGGGGTTGGACTCAGCAGGCAGAGGGCTAGATTCCCCAACTGGGATAGCGCTGGACTCCTCAACAGGGTGAGAGCTGGACTCCGTGAGCTTCCCATCAACCTCAGCGGACAAAGTGCCTGACTCCTTGATGGGGAGAGTGCTGGGCTCTCCAACTGGGTGGGGGTTGGACTCAGCAGGCAGAGGGCTAGATTCCCCAACTGGGATAGCGCTGGACTCCTTGGCAGGCTGGGGGCTGGACTCTGCAACAGGGTGAGAGCTGGACTCCTCAGTGAGCAGAGGACTGGACTCCGCTGGGAGAGCACTGGACTCTGCAACTGGGAAGGGGCTGGACTCCTTGGAAGGCAAAGGGGTGGACTCAGTGAGCTTCCCATCAACCTCAGCTGGGAGAGCACTGGACTCAGCTTGGAGAGCACTGGATTCTGCAACTGGCTGGGGGCTGGACTCCCCAGCTGAGATAGCACTGGACTCCTTGGCAGGCTGGGGGCTGGACTCTGCAACAGGATGAGGGCTGGACTCCCCAGCTGAGATAGTGCTAGACTCCTTAGCAGGCTGGGGGCTGGACTCAGTCAGTTTCCCATTAACCTCAGTGGGCAAAGTGCCTGACTCCTCAAAGGGGAGAGTGGCTGACTCTGCAACTTGGTGGAGGCTGGACTCAGCAGGCAGAAAGCTGGACTCATTGGTGGGCTGGGGGCTGGACTTTGCAGGCAGAGGGCAAATTCTTCACATCAATGCCTAAAGAAAATTGGTGCAAAACATGTCAGATAAGCTGCAATTAGCTTTCCTCATGGTCCAGTGTCAATACAAAAGATTACCCTTTTGGATAATTAGACCAGATTCATTCTTCAAAGACAGCAGAACAGCCAAGCTACACTTTGCTACCACTGGCTGGTTTGGAATTTGGTTTGCACAGAGAGGGGACAAGGGGCCATCTGGAAAACAAAAGGCATGAACAATAATACACCGGACAAATACTCACACGTTCAAAACTTTAGCCAAAATAACAGTTATATGGTTTTATTTATTCATTTAAATAAGACATAAGATAAACAGCTAACAAAGTTTGACTAATTGAAGTGTTAAATGTGGAGCTACACTAGGGTTGGACCTGTATAGGTTTAAACTTCGTCTTCCTCCCCAATACACCAGAATAGGATTCACAACTTGCTTAATTAAAACTAATGTTAGACTCATGTTTACATTCTGTCCCTGACTACATACACTTAAAGTTTTACATTTTATAAAGCGCTTAATTTCAAATTTGATAATCTCAAATGTGACCTGGGCTTAACATGAGGCACATTACCAGGTTTAATGCTAAATTTAGATTTGAAACTTAATTTTGGGACACACAATATTGTGTGAACAAAAAGACACAATGTTATGACCACACAAAAGCTTCAAACCTTTCTTCTCCAAGCGTACTTGCGCACTATCTGTCTGGTATAAAAAATGCCCAACTGGAGATGCAAACCCTGAAGATAAAACATAAGATTAAAGAAAGAGAAAAAAAACAAAAAACAGACATATTTAAAATGCCACATTAAGGTGAAAACATCTTCACCATTGAACACCAATTGGTGACACGAGAACACCAAAAACATAAGGTTTGACACCACCATCTTGAGTAAAGATTGAAGAATTGACAATCTAATCCTGCTTTTTAAAACAAGCATCGAGTGGTTTGAGGGGTTTTAAAGTAACAGATTTTCATCACCTGGGCCCCTCGTTAAAGTGAAATTATTGAGAAAGGACCCAATCGTTAACATTCTCATGCAAACATTGGTTGCCTGGGCTTAACATGAGGCACATTACCAGGTTTAATGCTAAATTTAGATTTGAAACTTAATTTTGGGACACAATATTGTGTGAACAAAAAGACACAATGTTATGACCACACAAAAGCTTCAAACCTTTCTTCTCCAAGCGTACTTGCTCACTATCTGTCTGGTATAAAAAATGCCCAACTGGAGATGCAAACCCTGAAGATAAAACATAAGATTAAAGAAAGAGAAAAAAAACAAAAAACAGACATATTTAAAACGCCACATTAAGGTGAAAACATCTTCACCATTGAACACCAATTGGTGACACGAGAACACCAAAAACATAAGGTTTGACACCACCATCTTGAGTAAAGATTGAAGAATTGACAATCTAATCCTGCTTTTTAAAACAAGCATCGAGTGGTTTGAGGGGTTTTAAAGTAACAGATTTTCATCACCTGGGCCCCTCGTTAAAGTGAAATTAGTGATAAAGGACCCAATCGTTAACATTCTCATGCAAACATTGGTTGGTTGAGAAATCACGAAATGTTCAGAGATGTCAATTTTATTTGGGTTTTTACAAGTTAAAATTACTTAAACTTGCTTATATTAATCTGCCATGATCTACTGGTTCTCCTACAGTATGAAAGGTGGTGGATATGTTGGAGCATTTATCTGCCACAATAACAATTAAGATGAATTAAAATGATAACATTTGAACAGATAAATACAGACAGGGAAAATGTTTTCTTTTAACCATGAACTCATACAACAGCTTTATTATAGCAAACAACATTGTTTGAGCACACCGCATGATAATGACAGAAAACACAAACACACGCCACAGCAAACAATTCATTTAAATACAATTTAAAAAAAGAAATATTAACATTGAGCCTTTAGTTTTATATAACATAATATGAGTTTGTATTCTAAATGATACCTTAATGATTTCATTAATTAGTCAACTGGCCTAATTGATGAGTTAACGAGGTACTCACTTGAAATGGTTCTCAGTGCAGCATTAAAACCCCTGGTTTGACTGAAGCGTCAAACATGCCTGGATTGAGTTGTTTATTTAGCAGTTAAAATTGTACTAAAACAAGAGAATGAGTCTTTTTGAGATTATTATGTTGGTGGTCTTCCATCACCAGTCAGTATGGAATGGTGTATTACTGAGTAATGGTGTGAACATTGTGCTTAAACCGTAAGCAAACATTGTATATGTACAGTTTTGATTAACTTATGTCCTCTCTTTTTTTTTTTTAAGCACTCAGCTCTCCAGTCGATTATGGTTTAGACTCTTCTTAGAGCCCAGGCAAAGGAAAAGGTTGTGTATGTTATCTGAAGTCTTGTTTTTATTCTGCTAGTTTTCATCACAGGTTTTGAACCTGTATGAACTTGATCCTTGTGAATTTGCAATTTGGCTGTTTTTAGGAAGACCTAATGCAGAATGCGAAGTACAGAGCAGGTCTTTGCTTTAAAGCCTATTTCAGCGTTAGTGCAATGGTTCATTGGTTTCCTTTACAGCGGTTTGTAACCCTTTAAGGGCTTGGCAACTCGTGCATTTGTCTTCTAGCTGTTTTTTTTTTTTTTTTATAAACACAAAATGCTGGTGATCCGGTCCACCTGACATGATGTCTGCGATCTGTTATCGGTTTATCCTTATCTAGACCATTAACATCAACTTATTTATTTATAGTTGTTCTTTCCATAATGGGTCTCTGGTGACAACTGTCACCCCTATAAAACTTTACCTTGGCAACAGTAATTAACTTTTTTTTTTTTAATACCAAGCAAATCTGTTTGTATCAATCATAGTAACAAGTAATTTCTATGTGCTGGTGAAAATGGTTACCGTAGTAAAATTAAGGACAGCACTTATTTGCTTTTGTGGCCTACTGTCATGGCCTACAATGTGACCTACATTTGGTTATATGTGAATATAAATACATTTTTGATCTTTAAAAAAAAATTGCGCACTGTTATGGTGAGGCATCGGCTGTCAGCGGTCCGTAGTTTAAAACCACGAGATCAATAATGATTTTATAAGCATTTCTCAGTATTTTTCGGTGTCATTTGTTTTGCTGATTACACTAGCTGGAAGGTTGTTCTCGCCACGGGATAAAAAATAAAATAATAAAGCTAATTGTGTTTTTTACCTCACAGTTCTGACTTTTATTTCTGACTATACTGAATATTTCTTGGTTGTTTCACAGACACGGCTTAAGCTATAGTCCCAAACTGAAAAAGAAACTTGCACTGACTGATCTTAAAATGTCAGTGTCCTTGTTTTGTATCAAGATGCACACCAGTAATGTTTTTTCTAAGGCATGTTTATAAAAATTACTTAAATGTCCTGATTGAACTATGGCCTAAACCTGGTTTAGTCTAAGCCCTGTCTGTGAAACCAGGCCTATATCTCACAATTCGGAGATTCTGGTCATTTTGTGAGACCTAAAACAATCAGAATTGTGAGGCGCACATATGTTTGCATCTCGCAATTCTGACTTTTTTAGAAGAATTGTATTTTTCCCAAAAATGCTTGATAATAGCCATTTTTTTAGCTTTATTTATATAGCGCTGTATACTACAGATTATCACATATAAATACAATTGGTACTTCTTGAATTTTGTACTTTTTGGGGAACTTTTTCCCCCATCTTGTTACACTTGTGGTGTTCCCAGTTCTGAATTGCTTGTAAGTCTCATTATTCCATATGTTAAATATTGTATTCAGTATTTGTCTTCAGCTTGTTTTCTTTTAGTTTAGCACAGTTTTTGTATTTCTTTTTGGAACTGATTGATGTTAGGCCTTGCTGATCTGAGCTTATGAACAAAGTTATCCACAAATAAATGCTGCCCCCCCCCCCCCCCCCCCCCCCACCCCCCCCCTCTGCTCTTCTGAAGTGTGTGAGGATGAGTCAAGGCCTGAGGAAGAAGAGCGGGGTCATCTCACAGCAAACAGCCTGATATACTGTGCTCCTGCCGGCTTACTCCAGCTTGCAGCCGACACAACCCTACTAAATACATTATAGATTTAAAATACATTCATTCCATAAGTATAGTTCAAATCTATTAACATATTTACTGACAGATAACTCAAGACTTGCTGATATAAAAAATATAATTAAACTTTACTTAGCATTCTACTTGTGCACAATGCACTTTTCTTAATATTAAGCCTAAAATGTTTTAATGGCACTATTGGTGACACTCAAAAACTGAGGAGCTAAGCTCAGATCAATGAGGCCTGTGAATCAGTTCCAAACTGAAATAGAAAACCTGTGCTAATTACAAAAGAAAATGGGTGATAATACAGCATAACGAAAGTTGGAATCATCAAATCCAGTAAAACACATTTTAAATAAAGTATTTGGGGTTTACGAGGGGTCTGCCTCTGGCTGCTTGAACAGCATGATTTGGTCAGTTTGTGCATCTCATCAGAAGGGGGCGCTTCTGTTCACACCACAGAAAACCTGCTTTCCTCAGAGAATTCCTCAGCATGTCAAAACAGATCACTTCTGCATACGTTTGAGGTTTTGTAACCGCTATTTAGCAGCATACAGTGCACTTATCGCATGTCCAGACTCTCTGGAGAAGCTCGGAGATCATGCTGTCGCTCGTGGCTCAGTTTGTACTAACTTACTAAATGACATCTGTAAATAACACGACCTCAAAATAAAGAACAAGTGTGCGCTTCTATGAGATGTGTGAACTGCATTTAGTCTTTCACTCTCTCGCTCACACTTTTTCATCATCTCCCCCACATTCTCTCACGTCCTAGTTTGCCTAAAAAGGGCATATTATACTGATGTGTGTGTGTTTCTCCACTTCCTGTCAGAGACAGGAAGTCACTGAGTCAGTGTGTGTGTGTGTGTGTGTGTGCGATGCGTGTACCTGTTTTTGTATTCTGGTGGGGACTTAAACCTGACTACACACAGACTCATGGGGACTCGTGTCACGGTGGGGACCTAAATTGAGGTCCCCACGGGTACAAAAGCTTATAAATCACACAGAATGGAGCGTATTGAAAATCTGAAATAGCAGAAAGTCTCCTGTGAGGGGTAGGTTTAGGGGTAGGGTTGGTGTAGGGCAATAGAATATACGGTCTGTACAGTATAAAAACCATTACGCCTATGGAGAGTCCCCATAAGTATAGCTGACCAGACATGTGTGAGAGAGTGTGTGTGTGTGTGTGAGTGTGCGTTCCCTTTTTAGTGGCGTTTGCTAACAGTCAAGCATCTCTGTTATTGCTATCTGTGATGCAGTTTATGATTGGTTGACACTTGAACTTTATCAGTGCAGTTTAATGTGGTGATAAACCGGCCGTGGAGAAGATCGTCGAAATTTTAAAAGTGGTTTCTTCCAAAATTACAAAGCCAAAGAGGTGATACAACCCTCGACACTAAGTGCACTGCGAAACATACTATTTTTGTCATGTTTTCTGTAAAAATGTCTAAACAAAAGAAGCAAATAACATGAGATATGAAGTATTGTTTTCTGAAAAATGCATCAAAAATTGATTTAATTCAAAGGGAAAACCATTCGATTTTTTTTTGACCTCGTTGGCAGATATTTGTTCTTGTTTTAAGCATAAACTCATTTTTCAGACTTAATATCTTATTGTCCTGTTCAAGCAAATGTTTCTTGATTTAAGAATTTTTAGATATTTGTAATGGAAAACAAGACAAAAATGCTAGATAAGCATTGTTTTTGCAGTGTATTAAACTATCATTGATTACAATTGTGTCTTGTTGCTTTTACTTCAAGTTCTGCATGCAACACTATTCATAAGTTCTTCAAAAAGTAGTACGTTTTGAAAACATATACGATTTTGTTTGTTACTGACAAAGCTTTCAAACCTCCTCTGTACAGACTTGACAAATCTGGATCTGTACGTGGCATTTCAGATGCTTTGTCATCATAAAGCACACAGTTGGGCTCAAAGCTCACGATCTTTGCAGAATGGCTATTTTCTTCCCCGTTTGACTGGCAAATGAGTTTCCTCTTAACACACAAGGCTTCTCGGCCACACACTCCACCCAGAAACAAACCCGACATCGACAGCAGAGACTCTTCATTCTGACGCTAGACTGCAGACTTTCTTTTCTTTGTTCCAGAACCTTCCTGAGACTGTAGAGAGGGTTGCATTATATTTAACTTCTGACAGGAATCAAAATGATGGAAGCACAGTGCATTCAACGGACTGTACTGTAGCTGACGAAACGTCTTTCTGAAAAGATTTCAGTAGACAAAAACTCCATAAAACTGCTTTGTGAGTTGTGAAAGCTATCTCGTTTTCACCTGACTGAAGTCTATTGAACTGTTCATCAGCATTTATCAAAAGCTCTGAATGTTTTACTATTATTTTAATGGTTTAGCTTTTTGGCAACTGAGGATCCATGCTCACGAATCTCACTCAAAGAGGCCTGTCGCTGATCAGTCGCCTGAGTCTGGATAAAATCACAGATAAGGATCCTCTCTGTGCGCTGGCCTCGAGTGCATCACACACACTCAGCAAAAAGATTCCTCTGTGTGTGTGTGTGTGTGTGTGTGTGTGTGTGAGAGAGAGAGAGAGAGAGAGAGAGAGAGAGAGAGAGAGAGAGAGAGAGAGAGAGAGAGAGAGAGAGAGAGAGAGAGAGAGAGAGAGAGAGAGAGAGAGAGAGAGAGAGAGAGAGAGAGAGAGAGAGAGAGAGAGAGAGAGAGAGAGAGAGAGAGAGAGAGAGAGAGAGAGAGAGAGAGAGAGAGAGAGAGAGAGAGAGAGAGAGAGAGAGAGAGAGAGAGAGAGAGAGAGAGAGAGAGAGAGAGAGAGAGAGAGAGAGAGAGAGAGAGAGAGAGAGAGAGAGAGAGAGAGAGAGAGAGAGAGAGAGAGAGAGAGAGAGAGAGAGAGAGAGAGAGAGAGAGAGAGAGAGAGAGAGAGAGAGAGAGAGAGAGAGAGAGAGAGAGAGAGAGAGAGAGAGAGAGAGAGAGAGAGAGAGAGAGAGAGAGAGAGAGAGAGAGAGAGAGAGAGAGAGAGAGAGAGAGAGAGAGAGAGAGAGAGAGAGAGAGAGAGAGAGAGAGAGAGAGAGAGAGAGAGAGAGAGAGAGAGAGAGAGAGAGAGAGAGAGAGAGAGAGAGAGAGAGAGAGAGAGAGAGAGAGAGAGAGAGAGAGAGAGAGAGAGAGAGAGAGAGAGAGAGAGAGAGAGAGAGAGAGAGAGAGAGAGAGAGAGAGAGAGAGAGAGAGAGAGAGAGAGAGAGAGAGAGAGAGAGAGAGAGAGAGAGAGAGAGAGAGAGAGAGAGAGAGAGAGAGAGAGAGAGAGAGAGAGAGAGAGAGAGAGAGAGAGAGAGAGAGAGAGAGAGAGTGTGTGTGTGTGTGTGTGTGTGTGTGTGCGTGAGAGAGTGAGTGAGTGTGTGTGTGTGTGTCTGTGTGTGTGCATGCGTGAGAGAGTGTGTGTGTGTGTGTGAGTGAGAGAGAGTGTGTGTGTGTGTGTGTGTGTGTTTTCCTGCCTCGCAGGCATGTGTTCTCGTTAGTAAGCATGTATTCGCATGTTATGATAGGAATGTCTCTCATTCTGGTCTAACCAGTGAGAACTTGAGCATGAATTCCACAGCTCCAGAAGATTTGACTAACAAGCTCTGCAGCACTTGTAAGAGTTTTGCAAGGCTCCAATCTGCAGCCCAAGATCTGTCTTCAGCCCCAAATCAAAAGAAATCATATTTAGCGTAAAGAAAATGAGACCTATTTTATTAATATTTGCATCCAGATATTTTTAATCATTTTTGTTATTCAGTCTTAAAATATAAAGGGGGTTCGAAGCTCAGAAAGTTCTGAGAAGGTTTTCTCAAAGTTACGAACAAACCTTCTTCTAATAACAATAACGGAATGTTGGTTTAAAGTTATCTGGTCTTTACTAATGTTCTCTAAACGTTAGCACAAAAATGATATTTATACATTGTTCATGCAACGTTTTATTTCTGAAACAGTTTAGTTGGACATTCAGCTAACGCTACTGCTTATTATTTCAGAATGTTCAGAGAACATTCAAATGTAACGTTCCCTTAATGTTTGGGAAATGATCAAATGGAATGTTTCTGTAACATTCAAATAAGAAACATTGTTTAAACATTTTAAAAACGTAATGTTTTGAATGTTCAGAGGACATTAAAGGGAACAACACACACACACACACACACACACACACACACACACACACACACACAACCAAAAAGAAACACAAAA
>NW_015507250.1:143460-144205 GCF_001515645.1 Sinocyclocheilus grahami
GTGTGTGTGTGTGTGTGTGTGTGTTTTCCTGCCTCGCAGGCATGTGTTCTCGTTAGTAAGCATGTATTCGCATGTTATGATAGGAATGTCTCTCATTCTGGTCTAACCAGTGAGAACTTGAGCATGAATTCCACAGCTCCAGAAGATTTGACTAACAAGCTCTGCAGCACTTGTAAGAGTTTTGCAAGGCTCCAATCTGCAGCCCAAGATCTGTCTTCAGCCCCAAATCAAAAGAAATCATATTTAGCGTAAAGAAAATGAGACCTATTTTATTAATATTTGCATCCAGATATTTTTAATCATTTTTGTTATTCAGTCTTAAAATATAAAGGGGGTTCGAAGCTCAGAAAGTTCTGAGAAGGTTTTCTCAAAGTTACGAACAAACCTTCTTCTAATAACAATAACGGAATGTTGGTTTAAAGTTATCTGGTCTTTACTAATGTTCTCTAAACGTTAGCACAAAAATGATATTTATACATTGTTCATGCAACGTTTTATTTCTGAAACAGTTTAGTTGGACATTCAGCTAACGCTACTGCTTATTATTTCAGAATGTTCAGAGAACATTCAAATGTAACGTTCCCTTAATGTTTGGGAAATGATCAAATGGAATGTTTCTGTAACATTCAAATAAGAAACATTGTTTAAACATTTTAAAAACGTAATGTTTTGAATGTTCAGAGGACATTAAAGGGAACAACACACACACACACACACACACACACACACACACGCACACACACAC
>NW_015507250.1:144358-148560 GCF_001515645.1 Sinocyclocheilus grahami
CACACACACACACACACACACACACACACACGCACGCTCACACACACACACACAACTTAAAGGGAATATTAGAAAAACTTTCTTAGAACATATTTTTGTTAGTTGGGTTAAGTAAATAACCAGCCTTTTTGACATATAGTCTATTTACACTAATTATATTAATAAATAATATCTAATGACTATTTACACTTATTGCAAAGAAAATATATAGTGTAAATCTATTGCTATTTTCACTTAGTGTAAACAGTGTATCCATAAAATACTTTCTATTGTCAATTAGTGTAAACAGCATCTAAAATATGCTCCTTACATTGCAAACAGCCACTGTCTTCTATAAAGGCGTAAAACTATAGCATGCAAACTTTATATAGTGGTAATGGACTAACGAAACCCTAATTTTGAACAATTTACTAAACCAATACCGTACCAATGTTTTTATGGACTCTTGAACTAATGCACAAATTATTACTGTTGGATAAATTTCATAACGCTGTTTCTCGCGGCCACGTAAACGATGCTTTACAGCTAAAAATGTGGGCTTTGTACTAGAGTTAATGGACTAAAAATATTACTAATTTTAAAGAGCTTTTACTGCACCAGGCTTTTTAAATGACACTAAATTTGCATAGCCATATAAATGACTTGGCTACTGGTTTTTAAAAAATTGGAAGTACAAAAAAATGCCCCAAATTTGAATTTCGTTAGACCACTACCTCTGTAATAGAGTCCTTAGTTTGAATGCATCCTCTATAACGGAGCAGGAGCATTTCCGTTGTGCTGTGGCTTGTTTCCGTTGCGATTTCTTTGTGTTGTGGAGATTTTGTTGTGTTGTGCACTACTGGGCCACCATATTTTTGGGTTCCCCAAAGAACCTTCCAGTGAACAGTTCTTTTTAAAATAAACTTGGTGAAGGATTTTATGGAGCCACTGATGATTTATAACACCACTGCAATACAAGTCATTTAGCTTTGTTTTCATTAAAATGTTACCGTGTGAAAAATGTTCTGTAAGCAAAATGTACAGTAAGTGCTAATTCAGTTTTCTTCTGAATCCAAGGCGAAGTTTGACATGTTCTTGACAGGTTTCCCAGTTTTAGTAAATGCTACAATTTTGGCCCCGCCTCATTCTCTCACATGGCGCAATCTGATTGGTTACTCCAGTGGTCATTTCTCTGTGTCAGGCTTAAAGGGGTCAGGCTTGTGTACAGAGAGCCAGACAGCGAGAAGATCTCCACAGCATCTTCTCACAGTCACATACAGTAGTGGAATGAAGTTCAGTTGATCTCATTCACGTCGGCTGTCTCTGTAACTCTTCCTGTCATATCATGCAGCTTGCAGATTCACAAACAGGATGTTGTGGTCACGTTCTGCTGTATTCTGCCTCCTCCTTGTTTTCTCTATCGCTCTGCAAAAGGCCAAACTCCAGCCTAACTCTGTGCTTTAAACTTAAACTCAGATTTAACTCAGACTCGCATCAGAATGAACTCTGTCGAAGTGCGCCGTTCTGTCCATCAGAGCACCTTCAAGCTCAAGTGTGGGGCCGGTTTGACGAGTAAGCGATGGCTCACTCAAAACTCAATCTCTTGTCAATATTTGCTCACCTGCCTGTTGTCTCAATCTGAAACACAAGCTGAGAATTTCTGCACAGCTCTATTCCATAAAAGTATGACCTCTGCACAATATTATGTACAGTAGCATCATGCCAGGTTTGTTGTAATGGCGCGCGTCGCCAGTTCGAATATGTGGAAGTGTGAATGAGATTTGAGAGCTGCCATTTTAGTGTGTTCCTCATTCAAATCCATCATATGACTAGAGATCATGACTGCTATGGGTTTTTTTTTAATTCTATGAAACACTCCAAACATCTCCTTTCGAGTTTCTCAGTGTATATGTGGGCTTGAAACAACATTTGCATAAGTGCAGCTCAAAATAAATCCAAGCTCTACCACTAAGATGTGTGTGCACACAACAAACCCCATTATTTGATTACTGACAGTGAGCACGTGATCTGATTTCTTGACTCAGAGTGCATTTAGTGCATGCATTATGTCTTATTTTTAAAAGTATTTAACAAGGGATGTTCTGGCAAGGTTCTCTCAAAGTTATGAACAAACATTTGTGTGGTGGCGTTTACAGAACATTTGCACATCGTTCATCATGAAATGTTTCACTAGGACGCCTGTCTAATTTTTATTATTTGTTTTAAATTTCACTGCATATTTCAGAACATCAGGAGTAACATTTAGAAAATTATCAAATGAAACGTTCCTTCAATGTTTGCATAGACAAAAAAAGCGTTGCATTAGGGTGTGCATCTAACGTTTTTTAAATGTTACTACTTGTTTCAGAACGTTCAGAAGAGAAGCACGCATACGTCTGCGACACGTCTGTTAAACATCTGATAGACGTCTCTAAGATGTACATCATAAACATCTTCTAAACGTCTATTTGACATCTGATAGGAAACGTTTTATAGACGTATAGCAGATGCGCAAACATCATAAATAATACGTCTCGCAGATGTAATGCAGACGTGTGTGTCAGGGAGGGTTTCCGTCATGCTTGCTAAACGTCTTCATACTCTGCATGCGAGCTCTGAGCCAGTGCGAGCAGCGCATCTTCAGCGGGTCTCTGCTGCGGAAGTGGGCCGTGGGCAGGGCGCGCATATAAACTCACGCGGACTTCCTCAAACTCACTTTGCATCGGAGCAGAGACGCACGCAGGTACTCTCGTTCTCTTCTCGCTTTGGTGTCTCGCGAGCAGCTAACTGATGAAGATGTGTTTTATTGCTCCTCAGATCTAAAGCAGCAGTCATGAGCTGGGACAGCTACATCAGCAGCCTGACCAAGAGCGAGTGGGTGGATGATGCGGTCATCCTCGGGTGCACAGCGGGTCAGGAGTCCGTTTGGGCTTCAGCACCGGGCGGCTGGCTGAACCAAGTCACGGTACGACATTTACAGTCATTTAAAACTTACTTCGCCATGCTTTCTTTCTTTCAACTTTTTTTTACTTGTTCCTTCCTCCTCGTGTGAAAATCAGGATGCGCTTAGTGAGTTTAGTGAAAGTCAGCCGCTGTAGCTTTATTCAGTCGCGCGGAGTTTCCTCACAGCGCTCGAGCGCTCCTTATTTGGTCACGCGTGCTCTCTCTCTCTCTCAATTCAATTCAATCAGCTTTATAGGCATGACAAAAGCACGTTTTGCATTGCCAAAGCATGCATAGGAAAAGAGAACATCTACAACAGTGTAATTTGGAACAATATAGCAATTGAAATAACATTTGAACAAGTAATTTTGAAAGAATGACATTAAAACATATGGATACATATATATGGTATAGTAAAGCTTATGTAACAGCTCTCTCTCTCTCATGCGGAAACGGGGCTCTGACAGGGTTTAATGTCAGATGAGTATATTATATTATGTGTATATTAGAAATTAAATATTTAGCATAAGTAAGAGAGGCTTCCGCCTGAAGTGAACTAACGCTAGCGTCTGTGTGTCTGATATCAATTCAGTTTAGACCGCGGATTATTTCAACACTGTTTCCTGTCTCAGGTTCCTCTCACTTTCATTCTGACACTGTATATATATATATATAACTGAAGTGAAATCCCTAGATAAGCTTAAATGCATTTATAATACATTTATTTCATGCTAAGTATACTACAAATACATTTGCATATTTATGTACTTAATAAAAATACCCTGCAATTGAACTGGTATACATAAAAAACTGATTTTGTACTGAATGCACTTTAATTGTGCGGAAGCAGTCCGACTGATTGTGTTAAAGTGGAACTCTTGCAAACATAGGCTGCTTCAGGTACACTTTAAACATCTTGCATTTCAAGACCGACGTTATTCAAAGATCACACAGTCTTCATCGATAGTGATTTAAAACACATTTTTAACTGAATATTAGGAAATGTGCATTTTGCACAAGTAGTACTCCATATAATGTTGAATTATAATTTTTATATCAGTAAGTCTCCAGCGATATGTCAGTGAATATGTTAATAGATTCAAACTGTACTTAGTATGAAATAAATGTATTTTACATATACTGCTTTTTTACTAGGGATGCCTTAAGATAAATGTGTGTGTGTGTGTGTGTGAGTGTGAGAGTGAGTGTTGTGTGTGTGTGTGTGATAGTGAGTGTGTGTGTGTGTGTGTGTGTGTGTGTGTGAGAGTGAGTGTGTGTGT
>NW_015507250.1:148751-152088 GCF_001515645.1 Sinocyclocheilus grahami
GTGTGAGTGTGTGTGTGTGTATGTGTGTGTGTGTGAGAGTGAGTGTGTGTGTGTGTGTGTGTGTGCGTGCATGCGTGCGTGTGTGTGTGAGAGTGAGTGTGTGTGAGAGTGTGTGTGTTTGTGAGTGTGTGAGTGTGTGTTTCCCCTGTTCGTGTCGTAACACGCAGCTCAGACTCTTAAAGTATGTAGAGATGCAGTCTATCTATCGCTCTCTCTAACCTGCTGTCAGGTTCTCTCAAAGTTACGAAGGTTTGTCTCAAAACCTTAGCACAAAAACAGTATTTATACAACATTCATGCAATGTTTTTTCCTGAAACGAAGTTTAGTTAGACATTCACATCACGTTTTTTAAATGTTACTATTTGTTTTAGAACATTCAAAAGTAACGTTCCCATACAAAAAAAAGAAGAAAGATCAAATAAGAAAATTCCTTGGACTCGTATCTCGAATTTCTCGTATGATTGTTGCAGTGATCTAGTGAGTTAGACATCCACTGAAAATAGTGAGCTGATTAAAGCAGAGAGAAATGTAAACTAGACGGTGAACAGTTGCAGCAAAATGTGCTTTGCCTTCTACTTTCCTGTGCATTTGATGCTAAAATCTTGCAATAAAAACTCACAATGCACTGGAAAGCTTCATCAGGATGTGAAGGTGATGCAGTTTAATCTTAAGAATCGGAGGACTGGAGGCTGGTTTACGGTCTGCATGTTGAGCTGCAGATAGTCTTCAGGAACATGATAAAACATGAGCGGCGCGAGGAGGAGGAGGATGAGGAGGAGGAGGGGGGGCTCTGCTTGTCTCAGCCTGTGTTTGCTGGACCGTTATATATCCGCCACAATCCACTCTCAATCTGTGTGTGTGTGTCTCCGTCAGGCGTCCGAGGTGAAGGCTATGATCGCCAGTGACCGCAGTAGTCTGTTTGCCAATGGAGTGACTGTGGCCGGCAAGAAGTGCACGATTCTGAGAGACGCTCTGAATGTAGACGGCCAGAACACCATGGACATCAAGATGAAGACCTCCGAGAAAGAGCCCGACCCCTTCTCCTTCACCATCGGCAGATCACACAAAGGTGAGAGCCAGCAGATCACAATATACGTAAAGTATATGTCCAGTGTGTGCACTTTATGGCCGTGCATATTTGCTGAGCTTGAATAAACGCAAGATTGTAATTTTAACAAGCACTGGAGTAGTGATGAAAAAATGGAATTATAGTAATTAGTTTTAATTATTTCTTTATATATTATATATAAAGTATATGCAAATCTGATATGTAAATAATTTAATTGATTTCATTTCAGTTTATAATTAATTTATCATTTATGTTTAAATGATAACTTATGTTGCAATTTGACTTGGACCTCTTTTTTTATTTATATTTTTAATTACAAATATCATACGTAAATATAGTAAAATTATTTAATTTATATGCATTTATATATTTCAATTTTTGTTTATAATTTATATTTTAAAAATGCAATGAAATTTTATTTCTTTACATAACATGTCTTTATATATGAAGTATATACAAATATTATTTGTGAATATATTTAAATGATTTCATTTTAATTTATAATTAATTATAAATTTTAATTTAAAAAATGTTATGTCTTTTTAGGTCTTTAGATGTT
This sequence comes from Sinocyclocheilus grahami, assembly GCF_001515645.1. Lineage (NCBI taxonomy): Eukaryota > Metazoa > Chordata > Actinopteri > Cypriniformes > Cyprinidae > Sinocyclocheilus > Sinocyclocheilus grahami. Next base: position 150,380 of record NW_015507250.1, read on the forward strand.
GGGTGAAATTTGACCTGGAGTTGTTTTTAGATACAAAGTACATGCAAATATATTAAAAATATTGAATTTGTGTTTCATTTAAATGTATAATTAATTTATCATGCCTATTTTAAAAATGAATAATATTTTATTTCTTTAGATTCTGGGGTGAAATTTGACCTGGACATATTTTTATAGATTAAGTATATGCAAATATATATGTAAATATATACATTTATTCATAATTTAGAATTGATATTTTATTGATTTTTTTAGATTCTGAACGGAGATCTGATCTGGATGTGTTTGTGTGAGATTAACACTGTTGTTTGTCTCTCTCTTTCAGCGCTAATCATTGCTAAAGGTGTAAAAGATGCTCACGGAGGCAAAGTCAATCCCCCCGTCTTTGACATGACCGCATACCTCAGGAAGATGAACATGTGAACAAGCCCCGCCCCCTGCTCTACTGACTCCGCCCACTTCACCTGTCGACCTGATCTCCATTCATAAAGCCCGAAGAACCGCTCCACGATCAACCGAACATGTGCTTGAGAAGCCTCTCATCTTCATCATCATCATCCTCATCTCGGTTTAAACATTCCAGGAGTCTGAGATCTCGGTTTCTTCTCCGGTCAGGCCGTGGAACGCAAGCTCCAGTTAATATCAAACTCATTCATTGGTTTTGTCACGAATTAATTGATTGATTTACGGTTCTGTAGTATTTTCTGTGTTTTGGACGGGCGGAGCGTCCAGTCATTTGTTTGTATGATTGTCTGTGTGAAATCCTGCTGAACAAAACCGAGAAATCTGACTGTTAGATGCCAAATAAAGAGAGAGTGAGTTTGTACGGAGCAGCTCCTGTCTGTGTCTTCATGGAGGCGTGATGTGCTTTCAGAGCGATAAAGGTCACAGTACATCACAATATCATTACTGGTGAAATTACATCAAAACTGAGTTCACTTTCAATTTCTCTTGTGCAGATCGCTTCATATTAAATATTAAAGATATTTTTAATAGTTTTAGTTTTCAGTTGAGGTTAACAACCCCGCTTTAAACACGCACACATCGTCTTAATCACCGCACTCCACTCGAGAGCTCATTAGAATATTCAGTGGCTGATGCGTGCGAATGTCTCGAATGTTTTACTCTTTCTCTTCTAGTAAAGGTTTTGCATTCTCAGCACACTAGAATGAACGAGACGCACCTTCTTCGGGACACTTGTTTGAACTCAGAGATTCATGAAGCAGCAGCAGAATGATTGCTGATTGTCATTTTCGACCCAAACTGTCACAGTCAATTCAAGGCAACAATTAACGTAAGGATGTGTTTATCTGATTTGACAAGTTTCCATTAATACTGACTTTAATTCTCAACAGGACGGTTTAAAACACGTGGGTAAGAAATGATTGTGAACTTTCCACGAGTCGCTCACTGCTCTCGAAACAGAAGTGAAACTGATGAAAACAGGACAAATGTAGTGACATACGTGCACACCCTAACAAACACGACCGACACAATCCAACAAACACACTCGTTCATTTAGCAGACACGTTTATTTATCTCACTGTAAGGAGGCAGTAATTTGAGACTCCTGAGCACACACTGTTGTAAGAGAGTGCTGTAAGAGAGGAAACAGGAAGTTCTGCATGTGACACACACAGACATGAGATCTATGATAGAGACTGACGTGAAACACACACACACACACACTCACTCACAGACACAGACAC
>NW_015507250.1:152104-156944 GCF_001515645.1 Sinocyclocheilus grahami
CACACTCACACTCTCTCACACACACACACACACTCACACACACTCTCTCCCTTACACACACACACACACACACACACACACACTCACTCACAGACTCACACACAGACACACACACTCACTCACACAGACTCACACACAGACACACACACACACACACACACACACTCACACACACTCTCTCCCTTACACACACACACACACACTCTCTCCCTTACACACACACACACACTCTCTCCCTTACACACACACACACACTCACACTCACACACACACACACTCACACTCTCTCTCACACACACACACACTCTCTCTCACACACTCTCTCCCTTACACACACACTCACTCACACACACACTCACACACACTCTCTCCCTTACACACACACTCACTCACACACACACTCACACACACTCTCTCCCTTACACACACACTCACTCACACACACACTCACACACACTCTCTCCCTTACACACACACTCACTCACACACACACTCACACACACTCTCTCCCTTACACACACACTCACTCACACACACACTCACACACACTCTCTCCCTTACACACACACACACACTCACACTCACACACACACACACTCACACACACACTCTCTCTTACACACACACACTCACACACAGACACACACACACACGCACAGTGCAGCACCATCATGTGGCGTTGATGTGTGACAGCAGCTCAGTCTGATTCTCTCTCTCTCTCTCTCTGTTCTGAATGTTGTTTGTCCACTGAGAGATTTGAGTATTTCATTCAAATAATCTGCTCAACCTCTTACTGTGACTGCTTTGCATGCGCTGTATTGAGTTTGTGCAGAATTACCAGCAGATAATGCATTTAAACATGGTGAACGCATTTATGCTGTCTTGTTCTCTCAGCTAACACAAAACATTCTGGAGCAAGGTTCTCTCAAAGTGATGAACAAATGTTCTTCCCGTAACATTAATAGAACATTTGTTCAAAGTTATCTGGTCCTCAAAATGTTAACACAAAAACATAATCTGTACACTGTTTTCGGAATAGTTTTTTCCAAACGTTCTTCAAACGTTTTTAAATGTCTCGGAACGTTCAGAAAACATTCAAAAGTAACGTTTCCGTAATGTTCGTAACATGATCAAATGGAATGTTTCCTAAATGTTTGCACAACCAAGAAAAAAACATTTCTAAAACATTTACACGGAAAGTTTTAGAATGCAACAATGTGTCGCAGAACGTTCACTGAGAGCAGAAACTGGCACAACACAAACACAGCAGTCGACACTTTTGTGGCACAAATGGAACCCCATACACAAGAGCTGAATGTTGTGAATCCGAGTAAATCTGTGGATGTCGTGCTGCTCCAAGACAACACAAGTGTCTCTCATGATAGTGAGACTAATTTTAGCCTGGTGTTAAATGGTAGAGAGGGAGAAACACAGGGAAAGAGCAGCGTGTGAACATCAAATGTGCCCTTTAGGTCCAAACCCAAACTCACTCTCACATTTCTCTCTTTAATTCAACCCTGACCTTTCATTCAGGCCCGGAGCTCGACGAGGGACGGTCTGAGTGTTTCCACACCTCGGCTGAAAGGAAAAGACCTCCATGAAGACATCAGACGTCAATGAGACAAAATCAGATCGACAACATATTTAACAAAACATTGGGAATTTATGGGAATATATGCTAAATGTACGTTGCAAAAGTGAAGCCCTCATACATCAAAATCTATGTATTTCAGGAGCAATTAAACACATTTCCAATATGACGGTGGACTACAGTTAGGCTAAATGCAAATGTGGATGGAATAATAATAATGTTTCTTATTTAACAATGTTTTTATATATTGTAATTTTTTTGGAACATTGTAAAGTTTGTTCTTTGCTGATTTTAATTTTAATTTTTCAAATGAGTTATATGTTGACACGTGCTATAGACAACCAACACAGTTATTCTTTACATGTTACATATGTGAATGTGTTTTCTTGGACTGAAATAAATGTAGGGCAAATATATATTTTTAAATGCTTTAAAAAATATTTATATTTTTTATTATACATATATATATATATAGTTTAAAATATATATATATATATATATATATTGATAGAAAATATATTTATGTAAATATATTTTGAATCAAATATATTATCGTTGTGTATTTCTGAATATTTTTACAAATTAATTTGAAAAGACTTTTTATTTCTGTTGTATGGTGGTGACCTCCTGACCTCCAGATCTCAGGCCATAACAATTAAATAGACCTTTTGGTGACTTTGTCATACAAGCATTTTAAGTATGCATTAAGCAGTATGTTAGCATTCCAGTCCAAACATATCTAGAGTAAGTGATTCTTAACTTCAAAATACAAAGATTGATCTGGTAGACACTGGCACTACACTGCATTAGCGGCTTAATTTAATGCCTTCGGGCCTGATGTGTGCATGATTTATGTTCTGCACTGTTTATAATGGCAGACTAGTGACTAGTTATGATGGCATTTATATGTGATTACTTTGAAAACATCAGAGATGTGGGCGTGTCCTGAAACTGTGTAAGTGTTCGGTGTTTGTAGACGCTCCCTAAGGCTCTTCCCATATACGGGGACGGTGCTGAGAGACCGTCTATAAATTGCGAGGCCGAGGCTGGAACGCACACTCACGCTCGTCAGATGCCGACCCGAATCGCCCGCAGGTAATAACGTTTGACCAGAATGGTGTGTTTTTTCGCTCGAGTGTGACGGGAGAGCTGTTGGAGTGAGTTGTTGAACTGTAGAGTAGAGCTGCGATAGGATGCAGTGCTGTGATTGGTGAAGGAGGGGAACCTGAGTCTGTAAGGTGCAAGATACTGGTTTACACGGATAATACATGGCTTAGAAATGGTACCTGACATTCAGATGGAAACTTGCTTCAGCGATGTCTGAAATACGTTTTTTTTTTTTGCATCGCATTCTAAATATTTCATCATCCGCCACAAACCTGCAAAAACTTGCTTTTTTATACCAGTAATTTGCAAAACTGAAATGAGTTACACATGAGTTTCTGATGCAGATTATTAATTATGTAACTTATAATGTACAGTGTGTGTGTGTGAGGCTCTTACAATGGAGTACAGTGTCGATGCTCGCATGCAAAGGTCATAGTGTTGGACACAAAGGTCAGGGTTCAGCGAGGCTTTGTGAAGGTCATATAAAGTTGTCTTTACACACACACACACTCACAGAGACACACACCCTCTCTCTCACACACACACACACACACTCACAATATGATGACACACTCCCAGAGACACACACACACGCTCTCTCGCTCACACACACATTCTCCCGGGGTCTTTTCTGTCTTCTTCTGTAGCCGCTCTATTAATAGAGAAACCACAGACTGTATCGGTGTCAGACAGCTGAAGTGTGTGTACAGTATTTTATGGTTTGTGCAGATGTTTTTCTGTCATTTTTGACATTGTATTTTGTTTTTTATTTTTATTTAAAAATTCTTCAGTGAAAATGATACACACACACACACACACACACACACACACTCAAGTTTCAAAAGCTTGAGTATTTGCTCATAGAAATGATGGTGAAATTGAGAAAGTTGGACGTATTTAAACAAGCTTTAAATGAACTATAATCCCAAAAGAATTTCATTGTTACTGCTTCAGGCAAATTAGTTTTACATCATTTATTTAAAATGTTAATTTATTTACGGTTCCTGGTCATATATGACCACAAACAGCCAATGGGTGACCTTTTTTTAATTCTATTTTGTGTGTGTGTGTGTGTGTGTGTGTTGACTGAACGGTCTCTGTCTCTCTCAGGATGTCCATTAGTAAGATTCACGCTCGTGAAATCCTCGACTCCAGGGGAAACCCCACCGTCGAGGTGGATCTGTACACGGCTAAAGGTACAACACTCGATCGATCGGACTGACTCTCACGACACCCTAGCAACCACTAAATGTTCCTGCTGTCGTTTGTAATTGATGTGTGATTGATTGATTCGTCAGGTCGTTTCCGGGCAGCTGTTCCCAGCGGCGCTTCCACTGGAGTTCATGAGGCTCTGGAGCTCCGAGACGGAGACAAGACACGCTACCTGGGCAAAGGTACAGTACACCTGCCTCACACACACACACTCTTTCTCTCTCTCTCTCTCTCACACACACTCACTCATTCTCACACACATACACACACTCACACTCTCTCTCTCTCTCTCTCTCTCTCACACACACTCACTCATTCTCACACACATACACACACTCACACTCTCTCTCTCTCTCTCTCTCTCTCTCTCTCACACACACACATTCACACACACACACACACACACTCTCTCTCTCTCTCTCACACACACACAACACAGTCAAATCATCAATGTGTGTGTGTGTGTGTGTTTAAGGTACCCAGAAGGCCGTGGACCATGTGAACAAAGAGATCGCTCCCAAACTGATTGAGAAGGTGAGATCATTTACAGATCATAACGTGACTTATGTATTTAATTATTATTAAAAATAAACAAATTAATAACAACTATTATTATTATTATTATCATTATTAGCATCCGTTTATCATAAAGGTGTTTTTTGCATCATATTTTTGTCATATTGATATTTAAGTCAATATTAAAATACTACTTGCATATTTAATTTGTATTTATCATATGAAATAACTTATTTCTAATCAAACTAATGAAATCCCCAATAAACCTGATCAGCACTCTAATGGATTTGACTCGTCCCATCATCTTTGTGTCTCTAAACAGAAGCTCAGCGTCGTCGAACAGGAGAAGATAGACAAGTTCATGCTGGAGCTCGATGGAACTGAGAACAAATGTAAATGAAACACACACACACA
>NW_015507250.1:162944-163604 GCF_001515645.1 Sinocyclocheilus grahami
TAAATTGCGAGGCCGAGGCTGGAACGCACACTCACGCTCGTCAGACGCCGACCCGAATCGCCCGCAGGTAATAACGTTTGACCAGAATGGTGTGTTTTTTCGCTCGAGTGTGACTGGAGAGCTGTTGGAGTGAGTTGTTGAACTGTAGAGTAGAGCTGCGATAGGATGCAGTGCTGTGATTGGTGAAGGAGGGGAACCTGAGTCTGTAAGGTGCGAGATACTTGTTTACACGGATGATAAATGGCTTAGAAATGGTACCTGACATTCAGATGGAAACTTGCTTCAGCGATGTCTGAAATACGTTTTTTTTTTTTGCATCGCATTCTAAATATTTTATCATCCGCCACAAACCTGCAAAAACGTGCTTTTTTATACCAGTAATTTGCAAAACTGAAATGAGTTACACATGAGTTTCTGATGCAGATTATTAATTATGTAACTTATAATGTACAGTGTGTGTGAGTGTGTGTGTGAGGCTCTTACAATGGAGTACAGTGTCGATGCTCGCATGCAAAGGTCAGAGTGTTGGACACAAAGGTCAGGGTTCAGCGAGGCTTTGTGAAAGTCATATAAAGTTGTCGAGGTATGACTGAGATTCCTCTCTCTCTCTCTCTCACACACTCACAGAGACACACACACTCACACACACACTCACAATAT
>NW_015507250.1:164256-168265 GCF_001515645.1 Sinocyclocheilus grahami
TCACTCACCCACTCACCCACACACTCACACACACACTCGCACTCTCACACACACACACCCTCTCCCTCGCTCTCTCACACACACACACACACACACACTCTCTCTCTCACACACACTCACTCTCTCTCACACACACACACACTCACTCACTCTCTCTCTCACACACACATACTCACTCTCTCTCTCTCTCACCCACACACATACTCACTCTCTCACACACACACACACATACTCACTCTCACTCTCTCACACTCACACATACTCACTCTCACTCTCACTCACACATACTCACTCTCACTCTCACTCACACATACTCACTCTCACTCTCACTCACACATACTCACTCTCACTCTCACTCACACATACTCACTCTCACTCTCACTCACACATACTCACTCTCACTCTCACTCACACATACTCACTCTCACTCTCACTCACACATACTCACTCTCACTCTCACTCACACATACTCACTCTCACTCTCACTCACACATACTCACTCTCACTCTCACTCACACATACTCACTCTCACTCTCACTCACACATACTCACTCTCACTCTCACTCACACATACTCACTCTCACTCTCACTCACACATACTCACTCTCACTCTCACTCACACATACTCACTCTCACTCTCACTCACACATACTCACTCTCACTCTCACTCACACATACTCACTCTCACTCTCACTCACACATACTCACTCTCACTCTCACTCACACATACTCACTCTCACTCTCACTCACACATACTCACTCTCACTCTCACTCACACATACTCACTCTCACTCTCACTCACACATACTCACTCTCACTCTCACTCACACATACTCACTCTCACTCTCACTCACACATACTCACTCTCACTCTCACTCACACATACTCACTCTCACTCTCACTCACACACACATACTCACTCACTCTCTCACACTCACACATACTCACTCTCTCTCTCTCTCTCACATACTCACTCTCACTCTCTCACACTCACACATACTCACTCACTCTCTCTCTCTCTCACACACACACACACACACACACACATACACATACTCACTCTCACTCACACACTCTCTCTCACACACACCCACACACACTCACACTCTCACACTCTCACACACACTCACTCTCTCTCTCTCTCTCTCTCTCTCACACACACACACACTCACTCTCTCTCTCTCTCTCTCACACACACACACATACTCACTCTCTCACACATGTTTATCTTTATGACTTCTGTAGCTCAGACAGTGGATCATGGTGGTTGCAATGCGAAAATCATGGGTTCGATTCACAATGAATGCATGAACTGAAATGTTTATTGAATGCTAGTGAGTCACTTTGGATGAAAATGTCTGTCAGATGCATAAATGCACTGATAAAGGCTACAGAGTAGCCTAATAAAAATCAGTATTTCTGAATCTCACCTGCATGTTTCCTGTCGCGCAGCTAAGTTCGGCGCTAATGCGATCCTGGGTGTGAGTCTGGCTGTGTGTAAGGCAGGCGCCGCAGAGAAGGGCGTTCCTCTGTACCGCCACATCGCTGACCTCGCCGGGAACAAAGACGTGATCCTGCCGGTTCCTGTACGTGTGTCGCCCGCCACTGCCGCTCCTGAGCGCTCCTCACATCCGCGCCTCCTCTCACCCTCTCCTTCATCTCTCTCTCGCAGGCCTTCAACGTCATCAACGGCGGCTCTCACGCCGGGAACAAGCTGGCCATGCAGGAGTTCATGATCCTGCCCGTGGGAGCCAAGAACTTCCACGAGGCCATGAGGATCGGCGCCGAGGTCTACCACAACCTCAAGAACGTCATCAAGGCCAAATACGGCAAAGATGCCACCAACGTGGGAGACGAGGGCGGGTTCGCACCCAACATCCTCGAGAACAACGAGGGTACCAGCACTTGATTTATAGCACAATAAAAAACTGGAATGAAGAGTCTTATATAGGAGATAAAAACATAAATGTGGTTCTTATAAAGTCCTGATTCTTCCTTCCTCATTAAGGCTTTAAAAATCTCTTAAACTGAAGCAGAAGGTCTTAAATTCATAAAGTCATGCCATTAAATGTTGCATGCACTGCAAAACATGGTTATTAAATCTAACTAAAACTAAAACGGAGACTGAAATAAAAATAAATATTCATTACTTAAAATAAAATAAATATTAACTGAAATAAAATATAATAAACTCTTTATTTCAGCTCTTTGCCAAGGCAGTATTTCTCATTTACACAATTTCATTCAAGTTCATGTAGTAAAATAAGTAAAACTTAAATAAAAATTAATAAAAACTATATAGGCATATTTAAAAAATAATATTAAAAACTACTTCAGTTCACAAAAATGCAAAAAATACTAAAACTTTAACGAAAATTAAAATTATACAAATAAAAAAACTGAAATGTCTTCTGTATTTCTGTCTTGTTTTCTAGTATAAATATCCAAACATCCTTAAATCAAGATGCATCGGAGATGCAAAATAAAGATATTAAGTGTTGCTTTCTGAAAAATTTAACAAAATGAAATCTGTTTATGCATAAAACAAGACAAAACATCTGTCAATTTATTTTCTGAGCCTATTGGCAGAGAAGTTTTTGTTTTAATCTTAATTTTACTTCCTTTTTTTTAATCAGTTTCTCATAATACAAGACCTCTTAACTTCTGTCGTTTTGCGTCTCCAGTAACTGTATCTTGATTTATGAATCTTTAGACGTTTGTGCTGGAAAACAAGAGAGAAATACTGAGGAAGAGCAGCAGCCACTGCAGTGTGATCAGAAGATACAGAGATATTCAAACCATAAGATGTTGGTTTTTTTGTTGTTGTTGTAAATTTAAAGTAATTATGACCTGTTGGAAGTGTTGCGAATACAGCTCTGCTCCCTAGACTTTTAGATTTGGAGAACGTATTGCCATATTGTTTTCCATTCAATTTATTCCTTCAGTTTTCTTTACTTGGTCTTAAAAAGCTCTTGAAGTCTTAAATTGACCGTCATCAAACCTGTGTTTGCGGATGACTGAACGTCTGTCGGTCTGTAGCTCTGGAGCTGCTGAAATCTGCCATCGAGAAGGCCGGCTATCCTGACAAGATCATCATCGGCATGGACGTCGCTGCGTCCGAGTTCTTCAAGAATGGTAAATATGATCTGGACTTCAAGTCACCCGACGACCCGAAACGCCACATCACTGGAGACCAGCTGGGAGACCTGTACAAGAGCTTCATCAAGAACTACCCCGGTACTCACACACACACACACACACACACTCGCTCAGGCGCACACACACACTCACTCAGACATGCACTCACACACACACTCACTCAGACACGCACACACACTCACACTCGCTCAGGCGCACGCACACACTCACTCAGTCACACTCACGCACACACACACACACACACACACTCACACACACACACACACACACTCGCTCAGGCGCACACACACACTCACTCAGACATGCACTCACACACACACACACACACACTCGCTCAGGCGCACACACACACTCACTCAGACATGCACTCACACACACACACACACACACTCGCTCAGGCGCACACACACACTCACTCAGACATGCACTCACACACACACACACACACACTCGCTCAGGCGCACACACACACTCACTCAGACATGCACTCACACACACACACACACACACTCGCTCAGGCGCACACACACACTCACTCAGACACGCACACACACTCACACTCGCTCAGGCGCACGCACACACTCACTCAGTCACACTCACGCACACACGCACACACACACTCACTCAGACACACACACACACTCGCACGCACACACACACACGCACGCAGACACAAACACACACACACACACGCACACACAAACACACACACACGCAGACAGAAACACACGCAGACACAAACACACACACACACACACACACACACGCAGACAGAAACACACACACACACACACATGCAGACAGAAACACACACACACACACAGACAGAAACACACACACACACACACAC
>NW_015507250.1:168287-168896 GCF_001515645.1 Sinocyclocheilus grahami
ACACACACTCTCACTCACACACACACACACACTCTCACTCACTCACACTCACTCTCTCACTCACTCACACTCACTCATCTTATTATTGTGTGCATACATTTTTTTTATGTGCATTTTTAGAATTTATGTGCATCTTAGCGTTCCCATCCAGCGTTTTTTTTATGCAATAATCCAAAATGCACATAAAAATAGGTGGATGGAAGCATAGCTACTCTCACACTCATTCATTCATTCACTCTCTCTCTCACACACACACACACACAGTTGGTTTGTGCAGGAACAGACCCGTTCATGTGTGTCTGGTCTGGTTTTGATCTCAGTCCAGTCCATCGAGGATCCGTTTGACCAGGACGACTGGGAGAACTGGACTAAGTTCACAGGGTCGGTGGACATCCAGGTGGTGGGAGACGATCTGACCGTCACCAACCCCAAACGCATCCAGCAGGCGTGTGAGAAGAAGGCCTGCAACTGCCTGCTGCTGAAGGTCAACCAGATCGGCTCCGTCACCGAGTCCATCCAGGCGTGAGTGCACACGAGGCCCTATGGGAGCCGGCTCATTATTTCATTCATTCTGATTATGTTTTTCTCCTCCATTTTTAAAAAAAAATG
>NW_015507250.1:169078-175336 GCF_001515645.1 Sinocyclocheilus grahami
GTGTGTGTGTGTGTGTGTGTGTGTGTGTGTGTGTGTGTTCCGCAGGATCGAGGAGGAGCTCGGCGATAAGGCCAGGTTCGCAGGCAAAGACTTCCGCCACCCCAAACTCTAAAGCCTCCAGCATCTTCCAGCAGTACTGCAGCAGCTCTGATGTACTTTTTTTGAAATGAGACGTAAATAAAGCAATGGAAAGAAATGGAGTGTCTGTGCCTTTATTCACATGCTGTAACAGTCGTGCTTCTCTAATGCGCTTTAATAGCTGCTTTTGTGCTCTGATGATCGGTTTTATCATCTGCACAGTCAAATCATTCAAATAGATTTTACTGTATTTTAATTTTATATTTGATCTAATTAATAATTCAGGTTTTTATTAACCCACAAACCCACGTTAAGACACACAGTTTTTGCCATACAGCAGTTTATATTGTCCATGACCATCAAAAATCTTATTGTCAACAATTAATCTGTGCATTTATGTATATTTTCTGAGCTGGTGATGTTTAATCAGAATGTCATAACTGGATCTTCTTCTGTTTGGTGATGTGTGCAGGATCTTAAGCTCCGCCCCTGCAGCTCACACTCATTTGCATACACTTTAGAGAGCCATGCCCACATCTCAAATTCCAATCAACAACTGATGCACAGAATGAAACTCCGCCCCACATTTTTTATTAAACTGATGCTAATTCAGACTTTATTTACAGTGAAAAACTAATCTTCAAATAATGAAAGTGACGTGACATGTGGACAAGTACGGTGATCCATACTTGGAATTAGTGCTCTGCATTTAACCCATTCAAAGTGCACACACACAGCAGTGAACACACACCCGGAGCAGTGGGCAGCATTTATGCTGCGGCGCCCGGGGAGCAGTTGGGGGTTCGGTGCCTTGCTCAAGGGCACCTCAGTCATGGTATTGAAGCGCTGTACATTCACTCCCCCCACCTACAATCCCTGCCGGTACGAGACTTGAACCCACAACCTTTGGGTTATGAGTCCGACTCTCTAACCATTAGGCCACGACTTCCCCAGAAGTAAATAACTTTCTCAACTGACTTTATCACACACACTCTCTCTCTCTCTCTCTCTCTAACACACACACATGCACTCACACACACACACTCTCACTCTCTCACACACACACACACACACACTCACTCTTACTCACACTCTTACTCACACTCTCACACACTCTTACACACACATGCAGGTTTGTTTTTATGGTTTATGGGGACTCTCCATAGTCGTAATGGTTTTTATACTGTACAGACCGTATATTCTATTGCCCTACACCAACCCTACCCCTAAACCTACCCCTCACAGGAGACTTTGTGCATTTTTACTTTCTCAAAAAAACTCATTCTGTATGATTTATAAGCTTGTTTCCTCATGGGGACCTCAAAAATGTCCCCACAAGGTCCAAATTTACTAGTATTACTATCCTTGTGGGGACATTTGGTCCCTATAACGTGATAAATACCAGGTACACACACACACACACAGTCACACACACTCTCTCTCACACACACACACACACACACACACACACACACGGTGCTGCTGTCGTCAGAGCTGAAGGAGCACGGGGTTTTGTGTGTGTGTTGCTCGGCGACGCTCATCAGGCCGAAAGCGTTTCAGCGCAGCATCCCACAAACAAGCGCGTGTGTCATATTAGTGTGTGTGAGAGTGTGAGTGTGATGTAGAGTCCAGAGGTCAGAGGTCAGCCTCCTGTATTGTCGGCACACAGGAAGTTGGCAGGTGCTGTGGCTGTGCTGTGAAGTTTGCGTCAGAGACAGACAGACGCTCTCACTCCTCTGCGTTCACACACACCTCTGCTGCTGTCTGCAAACCTTACCGCATTTAAACACAAAATCATTCAATAGTCACTTTAAAATTGTCTCAAAAAAATGCCAAAATGTTTCTGGAGCAGCAGATCAGCATATTATACTGATTTCTGAAGATCATGTGACACTGAAGACTGGAGGAATGATGCTGAAAATACAGCTGCGCATCACAGAAATACATTACAGTTTAACAGAGATTCACATAGAAAACAGCTGTTTGGAATCATAAAAATATGTCACAATTTTCACAGCCCTGGTGAGCAGAAGAGACTCTTTCAGGAACATGAAGAAGGGTTTAATCACTCTGCTGGTGTGAAGTGTAGTTTTGGTGTCTGCGGGGGGCCGTACAGAGGTTGAAGGGCCCGTGACCTGTGGTCATCGCTAGGGAAACTCTCATCTGACGTGCAACTATTGTGTGTGTGTCTCGCAGGAGGACATAGTTCCCGAGCGCCGCCCGTTTCCAGGGAGAACTTTTATAGGGGGCGGAACCTGAGCGGGTCAGAGGTCACGTCAGTCTGTGACTGTGAAGAATGACGAGCTATAAATGGGCCACTGATTAAATGTGACACAAAGCACGGAAATGAAGCGCTTACAGTCGTCACTAGGGCTTTCTGAACTGGAGGAGTTTGTGAGGAATGAGGATCTGTGTTCAGTCTGTAGGCCGTGACGCGGCGTGACGTCTGAGGGGCGGGGCGTCGTTCACGGCAACCGATCGCTATGTGTGACATCACAGCGATGCTCCTTAAAGGGCCGGCGCGGCACCTGCTCCGACAGAGACCCGTCCTGAAGCGTACAGGACAGAACCGCAGCGCAGATAACGTGATCCAAGCGTTAGACTGATATTTATTTTCCGAGTTGGTTTAATTTCTCTCAAACAAGGATGTTTTTTTCATCCCCTCTGAACTTCGGCTCCTCTCTTCATCTCACTCTCCTCCTGCTTCTCATCATCGCCGTGGCAACGCAGGTAGAGGGACGGCCGTCACCACGGCAACCAGATGCTCAGGTGAGGATTTGATTTGTGTGGCAACCTCTGACTCGGCCAACCACGTGAGTTTGGGGCAGGACTATCGGACTGACTGACCAATGAGAGACGAGTGTTTGGGAAACATGTTTGAAAACAGTCATAATGTGTGTGATTGTGTTTCACGGCTCTAGTGCTGCACAAATTACACACTTTAGCTTAAAAAAAAATTGTGACAAAAGGCATACTATTTTCTTGCTCACTTTCTTAAGAGACAATGTGGTGCATGATTTGTACAGTTCACAAACTAAATCCAGCGTTTGTCACGTAAAAATAAAAAAAGCAAATGTTAACTTTTCATTTAGTTTAGTGATGTACTAAATTAAGTTCAACTAAAACTGAAATAAAAATTAATAAAAGCTATAGAAATGCGGTGAAATTAAATGTATATTATGAGAAAACGAAAGTATTTTTTGGCATTGCATGCATGTAAACTTGTTGTAGGAGCCTCCCAAAACAATATTAGCACTTTAACAATAACACTGAATAACACATAAAATTCAAATTGAATATATTTGCATAAACTCCAAATATTAATGCAAGCTATAATAGTATCTCAATTATTTAGGGGGGGAAAAACGTCAAAATGCTAAATTATCATTTTCTTTTTCAAATTAATAACATCCAGGGTTATTATAGGTAACGGAAACTAAAACCATTAAAAATAGTTTCATTACCTGAAAAGTTCACTAAAATAAAATATAAAACATTTATTATTTTATTTCACTTCACTTTTATTTTATTTTTAAAAAATGATGTTTTATACATTTATTTATTTTATTTTTTTATTGCAACATTTCACATTTTCATTTAGTTTAACATGATGTACTAAAATAACTAAAACGGCATTAACAAACAAATAAATAAATAACAGTCATATCTAAACCCCTCAAACAAAAATAGTAAACATTACAAAAACACACAACAAAATTACAAAAAAGAAAAAACTAAAATATTAAATGAAAACATTTAAAATTAAATAAAAAATGTATTAAATATATTAATAAAAAACTAAAATATTAATGCAAAGTAAAAAAGTATCTATTAAAAGTTATATTAAAATAACTCTTATAAGGTTGTGTGATAATGTATGTAATATTTGTTGCTGCGTCATGCATTCTTTACAAAGTAAGCAGTATTTACAGTAGTATAAGCAAACTACACTATGTTAGGAGTAGAAGACTAGCCTCTGAGACTTTCACACTGAAACCGTAGCAATACTCCATGATGAACACTTCAAACAGCAGTGCACTAGATAGGTGTCACATATAGACATTAAAGCCAGCTTGTCATTTTGTTTGACTTTCAGGTACTTTATTGCTTCTAATCAAGCTGATTGGTTTGATTCATGGTTTGTAATGCTTTACAGTTTTTACAAGCTCTAGGACACATTTCTCAATACTTGGGTCACTTTCACTCTGTGGATAAACTGTGGATCATTTATCATTGCTTTCGTCTTTCATTTTCATTACAACCAAAAGTGGAAAACTTAGCAATAATTTTGTACTGTAATGTAAACATGCACCATGTAACATATACTGCAGTAAATTATAAAACAGTAAAGAGTATCATTCTTGTTTTGCTAAGACATTTTACAAAAGAAGTCATTGTATAATGCTGCTTGTTGTTAGTGTTTGTTAGGTTGTTGTGTTGTGAGTGATAAAGTGCTGAAAACCTTTGCTAGTGTTATGGAAGAATGATCACATATAGACATTAAAGCCAGCTTGTCATTTTGTTTGACTTTCAGGTACTTTATTGCTTCTAATCAAGCTGATTGGTTTGATTCATGGTTTGTAATGCTTTACAGTTTTTACAAGCTCTAGGACACATTTCTCAATACTTGGGTCACTTTCACTCTGTGGATAAACTGTGGATCATTTATCATTGCTTTCGTCTTTCATTTTCATTACAACCAAAAGTGGAAAACTTAGCAATAATTTTGTACTGTAATGTAAACATGAACCATGTAACATATACTGCAGTGAATTATAAAACAGTAAAGAGTATCATTCTTGTTTTGCTAAGACATTTTACAAAAGAAGTCATTGTATAATGCTGCTTGTTGTTAGTGTGGAGATTTTTAAACAACCGCTGTGGGAAAAATGAATCTCTGTGGATAAACTGTGGATCATTTATCATTGCTTTCGTCTTTCATTTTCATTACAACCAAAAGTGGAAAACTTAGCAATAATTTTGTACTGTAATGTAAACATGCACCATGTAACATATACTGCAGTAAATTATAAAACAGTAAAGAGTATCATTCTTGTTTTGCTAAGACATTTTACAAAAGAAGTCATTGTATAATGCTGCTTGTTGTTAGTGTTTGTTAGGTTGTTGTGTTGTGAGTGATAAAGTGCTGAAAACCTTTGCTAGTGTTATGGAAGAATGACTTGATTTGAGACATTAATGAAGTGTTTTGGTAGTTTTAGTGCATTTCGAATGCAAACTGATCTGCTGTGTGGAGTTGAAAGAAGGTTAGATATGAAAAAGTGACTGTAGTATTGAGAAATGTGTCCTAGCGGTTGTAAAAACCTGTAATGGAGATTTTTAAACAACCGCTGTGGGAAAAATGAATGGAGAAAATAGTTCTGGAACCAGCAACACTGAAAAAAATGAGACTGACGGGTGTCAGAAATAAAAATGATTATTTGCTGATTTGATTCATTTATTGAAAGCATTGTGCGATAGCCTACTAGCTAAATTTGGTGTATATATATATATATATATGTCATGACAACTCTCGGAGGGATTGGCATGGTAATGTACAGGACAATGTTAATGTATTTGGTCTTGGCGGAATAGATCTGCTACGCTGCTGCTGCGGCAGAGCAAGTACCGAGACATGCTACTGCCAATACATCCACAACATGCTGCTGTGAGCGTGTAAGAAATACTGCTGCTGAAAATATACCATACATGAAATAACCCCCCACAAAGCAGGAGACATAGAAGGGCCAATAAAAGACAAAACACCCCCCAACAAGCAGATTTATCGCCAAGAAATATGTACCGAAGAGCCGTGTGAACCACATGTATTACTATCTATTGGCGCTTTTCCACTGCATGGTACGGCTCGGTACGGTTCACTTTTGGGGGGTTATCCACTGGGTACAGTACCTGGTACTTTTTTTAGTACCACCTCGGTTGGGGTTCCAAGTGAACCGTACCGTTACCAAAACGTGACGTGTAAACTCTGCTGATCACGGATTGGCCGGAGAGAATCGTCACTACCTGCGTCACTGAACTTGCGACACAAACACAAAAGAAGCGCTAGATTTAAATCGGCACAGCCAGCGAAGGATCGAAGGCATCTGTTTTGAACGAGCGCACCTTTTTTAACAACCAAAAAGTTTTGTTGTCTGTTGCGGAAGAACAGACGTTCCTCTCGTT
>NW_015507250.1:175861-182197 GCF_001515645.1 Sinocyclocheilus grahami
GTGAATAATCCCGCCCACTCTAAAGCGGTACTGAACTGCAGTGGAAACGCAAACCGTGCCGAGCCGAACCGTGCCGTGCCGTACTGAGCCGTACCGAGCCGAGTCTTACCACGCAGTGGAAAAGCGCCATATGTGAGCCTTGGCTACCACGCCGACCGGCTTAACGCTAGTGGCCTATGGCTATGTGAGCCTGGGCTACCACGCCGACCAGCTTAACACTAGTGGCCTATGGCTATGTGAGCCTGGGCTACCACGCCGACTGGCTTAACTCTAATTAGACATGCACTATGTGTAATGTTTAATTAACAAAATGGATATACGTTGCAATCCGATAGATAAGACCCCTGCACCCACCTGAACAAATATCATAATTTAGTCTTTTGATAACTGCTGTTACTTTTTCCACTTCATCAGTCCCAGCGGCAGGTAACAGCTTGTTAATTCAGGTTTGTGCAATGATGAGACGGACAAAGCTAGCCGATGCATGCCATTTTACTCTCTCGTGCAGATAAAAGTTGTCAAAGTTACAGTGCACAAAAACCCTGGGTGGACTGACCTGAATTAACTGAAATAAAAGCAGAATATAAATATTCTTTCTCCGTTTTCTGAATTACACAGCACAGCGCGAGCACGTGAACGCTGGGATAATCTCCGATGTATATGGTGAACCCCCGTTGAAATGCATACACAAGAATGCTTATTTCATTGATTTAACCTGTTTCGTGTCCGTTACTATCGGCATGTCCTCAGAGCGATTACATATGCTCTAAACTGCGTTTTGCTAAGCATAGATGCTAAATGCTGCTGCTAATATGCTTAATATTCGCTCCTACATACAATGCAAATGCTAACATGACACTTACTTTAAACTTGATTATGGTTGCTCATTTTTTAATTCAATTACGCAGACTACGCAGTACACACAGCAATATGGATTAGAAGAGCATTCACTTATCTTAGATGTTGATTTCGCTGTTCTGAAGCAAGCTGCAACTGCTACGGCAAGCACTAGTCATATATTTGAATGTTGAGCAGCGAGCTCATTGGCTACCGATACAGGAGAGAACCAATCAGCTGCCATGTGATAATGATGTCATTAGATCAGATTGAGTTAGACCTATCGGACTGCGCCATCTAGAGTTTCATGCCAGAACTCTGTATATATATATATATATACAGTATATGACAGAAAGAGTACGGGTAGTGTTGCATGCTGTAGTGTTTGTATGTTACTGTATACAGTAACATACAAACACTACAGCATGCAACCCTACGCGTACTCTTTCTGTCATATACTGTATATATATATATATATATATATATATATATATATATATATATATATATATATATATATATATATATATATATATATATATATATATATATATATATATATATATATATATATATATATATATATATATATATATATATATATATATATATATATATATATATATATATATATATATATATATATATATATATATATATATATATATATATATATATATATATATACAGTATATGACAGAAAGAGTACGCGTAGGGTTGCATGCTGTAGTGTTTGTATGTTACTGTATACAGTAAGAGAGAGTGTGTGTGTGTGTGTGTGTGTGTGTGTGCAGGTTCTGCAGGATCTGTTTGGGCTGAAGATCAGCTCTCTGGTATTGGCTCACCCAGAGGTCGGTGAGGGGTCAGCAGATGAAGCCCCGCCCCTCTCACAGACACGTCACGGTAACGCTGCTCCGTCACGCGTGTTCCTGGATCTCCTGGGCCGTCACAGGAAGTTGCAGGGGCGGAGCAGGAAGGGCATGGCACGCGGCTGCTTCGGGATGAAGGTGGACCGGATCGGGGTCATCAGTGGACTGGGATGCTGACGCTCTCAGGTACACACTATTTCCACTGAGATGACACTATCATATGACAGAATTAAAGCTGTTTGGCATTAGTCCTGCATTGTTAGTTTTGATGTATCTTCTTTGTGTGCAGGTGATCTTGACCTTCAGCTGGCAGCATTACAGATCCTGCTCTTCTGTTGGTGTTTGTGTTGTTTTAGCGGCTGTTGGATCATTATTTCTCTCCAAATGGCTGTGATGAGTGGATGTGACATGTGACCGACTGCAGCGGCTAAACTCAGCGTTTGACTTTTTCTGCAGAACACAGAACTTAATGTGTTTGTCTAAAGATACTGAGGTTTTCTCAGCAGTGTGTGTGTGTGTGTGTGTGTGTGTGAATGAGTGAGTGAATGAGTGAGTGAGTGTGTGTGTGTGTGTGTGTGTGTGTGTGTGTGTGTGACCTCTGGCTGATTCTCCAGTCAGTTTTGTTTACCATGTTTACCGTGTTTGACGTGACAGAGCTTCTGTTCAGACAGTTTGTGAGTGGGAACTTTTTCTCAGTACTTAACACAAGTTTAAACTTGTTTGTGTGTCGTCCATAAATGTTATTTAACATCTAAATCTGAGCTGATGTTGTTTGTTAAAGCTTTCTGAAACTGTTGAGTTTTCCTTTCTCCTCTATGTTTCTCAGCAATGAAACTACACAGATTCCCTGTAGAAAATGATCAAATTGGCAGTATTTTGATGCTAAAGTAAATAATAATAATACATTCATTAATAAAGAATAATTAATGTTCCAAGTACAGGGTCTGTGGACAGATATAGAAAACACACAGTATGCATTTTATGCACACTGCTGAAAACATGGTGAAAATGTGTCTGTTTTCTGTCTGTTGACAGTATTTTCTGATTTATGAAGCGATAAAAAGAGAAATCCAGAATCTTCTCTGGAAACACCTTTAACTCTAATATGAGGACAAAATCAGACAAGAATTTATGAATCAGATTTCTGTTTTGGAAATGTATGCAAATTAGTGCATGTTTAGTTAGACAGTGGGTTTGCATATTAAAACCTAACATTTGAGAAAACTAATACAGATCATTATCAATCAACTGGGTAAACATGGTGATATCTATGAGCTGTGTTTTTTTACCCTATTCACCTGTGCTGTCTTTCCTTACACATATTATTACTAAATATATATTAAAGGGCCTGAAACCCAGAATGGTTTTATTACTATGCCCTTTATTTGAGTATATATACAGTATATATATAATCAAGTGTATAGAACCCTGCATGTTTAATTAGGCCTTTACTTGGCTTTTTAAATGAATAAATAAAGCCACTAAGCCAATGTAACTTTTAAACATTTCCATGGAAGTGAATGTTAATTATCAGTCAACATTATAGGCTTATAGATAAATATCATTCAGTTACAAATATCAGAATCAAGCAGAATTTGTTGTGGTTTTTAGCAGCTTTTGGTACAAACATACATGACATTGGGAACAGAAAGAATATTTAAATAAGACTAAGGAAAAAAACAACATCTGGAAATGAAGATTTATGTACAGATTTGTGCATTTTTTTTACTGTATTCAAGGGTCAACATAAAAACAATAAATATAAAGAGGGTGGGAGGGGAAAACAATTCGACAACGTTTCAAAGTTTTAGTTTTCAAATATCGTTCAAATCGTTTTATGTCATCAATGCATGACGTCATGTCAGTGAGAATAGCGGTGTGACGTAACGCGGAGTCACGTGACACCGCTGCGGCGCAGCTCGAGCGTCTGTCTGGAACGGAACCGAATCACACGTTTACCGGCCCAGCGCGATCTTCCGCCTCCCGTGACGCGTTCCAGCAGCGGCGGCATCATGTCTGCGGTGCAGCGGATGAAAGTAGCGAACGAGAAACACAGTAAGACGATCACACAGAGAGGACACGTGCAGAAAACCACGGTACGCGAGCTCCAGCACGAACACACATATACACTACACATGCTCGATGCGCATTGCAAACACATCAGTGCACACAATATACGAATATGCACACTGCGCATGCAACACATCACATACACACCACTCACAAAAAGTATTGCATGTTTATGGCATCAGTACCATGGTATTCTCTGAAATAACATTTAGGTGCCTTATATCAGAAGTGCCATTTTATACCATCACTCTGTGATACAGTAATTGGTAGAGTAATTGATACAGTAATTATAAAAATTAATTTAATAACACACACACACACACACCAGGTTCCTGAAATATGGTGTTCCATTTGTGCCAAAATTATCCACTGCTTTGTAAAATACTTTCGCCTGCATCTGCTGTTGTTTTATTTGTGTTTTAGCTCAGTTTTATGCTTTGTAGGTTTCTGCTCACTGTGAACGTACTGCAACACATTGTACAGATATCCAGGGAAACAAATACAACATTTAGATTTGTCAATAACAAGTTTTCTGTAACACTGATGCATTTGTCTTTCTCCCAGCTAAAAATATGTTCTAAGAATGTTCTGCTAACGTTCTCATTAAATTATGAAAACATTGTTTCTGAATGTTATCTGAACATTCAAAATGTCCAGTCAAATGTTGTTTTTTTTCTTCGTGGTTATGCAAACGTTAATGGAACATTCCATTTTATCCTGTTGTAAACATGCAAACGTTACTGTTGTGTGTTTTTGGAATGTTCTGAAACAAGTAGCAACATTTAAAAATGTTAGACGAATGTTTCAGGAAAAAAACATTCCGTTAACGATGTACAGATAATGTTCTTCAGTATTGTTCAATTACGATAGAGTATATAATGATTAGATTTACAGCACCTTTATAAATTAAATCAAAAATCAAAAACACGCTGATGTGCATTCTTTTTTTTTGTGGAAAATGTGCATCGCAATCTTGCTCCAACCAAAGTGATTTGAACGCACCTGATGTCGCAATTACGGCTTCCCAACTTGTAGATTGAACACATAAATGGACAAATGCACTTTTGGCACAAATGGGACGCCATAATTTTTTTGTCTCAGCAGAACAACAGTGTCAACACAAACAAACAACATGCACATCAACATATTTATCTTAACGATTATGCAGTGACTGTAGACATGGACTAATGTTTACTACAAAGCAGTCAACAGTTGTCAATGTATTTGAGTTAAAAATGTCTTAATGCTGGATGTGTTTCAGCTTTTGTCTTCTCCAGATGTTCACTGATGGACTGGAGTGCTGTGGATTATTGTGATGTTTTTATCAGCTGTTTGGACTCTCATTCTGACGGCACCCATTTGTTGTTTGCTGTGTTTCCTCAGTAATGCAGAATAGGAACTTCATCTCAGATCCTGCTGATGCTCAGATGTTCCACCTGCATGAATAATGTGCTGTGTATTTACGTAGAGTCTGGTCTGTGCATTATCATAAAGGTTATTTGCATGCTGTACATAACGAGGCTGTTGTTTCACAGATCTTGTATGTAAATCCTGTGGTTTTCAACAGCTAAAAATAATGTTACTGTAGCGTTAAAATTTAACCTGCAGTGTCCTCTAGGTTGTCTTGCCTTAACTTTTGGATTCTTTAATGCATAAGTGTCAAAATATGCAATAACTTTTCTTTTTTTTTCTTTTTATCCATGCAACTAATAGAATGTGAGCTTTTATCTCACTGCGCTGTTTGCATTGTTTTGTCATGACACAGGCTTTAAAGGGATAGTTCACACAAAAATCTAAATTAGCCCATGATTTACTCACATTTACGGTGAGAATATGCTAGTCTCGCGAGAACCGACGTTTGTTAACAGGAGCAAAGGAAGCAAAGTTTCTTTACTTTAGTAAAGGAAAACCAGTCTCCTCTCGGCTTATATCCTAATCTTCCCACATCTTTCTTTACAAATCTTAATTTTGTTTTGCTCTTACAGACGAGCTTACACTACGGAGTGAACGCGCGTACAACAGTTAGCGGAAGCTAGAGATAACGGTTTATAAAGTTTTAAATATAGATATATTTCGCTTCAGGAGGCCTTTATTCACCTCCGGAGCCGTGTGAGGCACTTTTAATGATGGATGGATGCGCTTTATTGGACTTCTTTTGGGCTATTGAAAAATAACACCCATTCACTGCCATTATAAAGCTTGGAAGAGCCAGGACGTTTTTTAATATAACTCCGATTGATTCGTCTGAACGAAGAAAGTCATACACACCTAAGATGGCTTGAGGGTGAGTTAATCATGGGCTAATTTAGATTTTTGTGTGAACTATCCCTTTAATATGCCGATGTGATGTGATCAGGCTTTAACATGAGGTGTGTTTGGGTTTCAGCCATCTTCCAGATCATCCAGAGCATCAGGCAGGGCATGTGAGCCGTCCGTCTGCAGACACTCACACTCATCTTCCACGTGGTCATTGGCTTCTGTTCATCTCTCAGTTGTTTACAGCTGATTTTAATGAGTGTGTGTGAGTGTGAGTGAGTGTGTGAGTGAGTGTGTGAGTGAG
>NW_015507250.1:182277-184335 GCF_001515645.1 Sinocyclocheilus grahami
GTGTGTGAGTGTGAGTGTGAGTGAGTGTGTGAGTGAGTGAGTGAGTGTGTGAGTGAGAGTGTGAGTGAGTGTGTGAGTGAGTGTGTGAGTGAGTGAGTGAGTGTGAGTGATAGTGAGTGTGAGTGATAGTGTGTGTGAGTGTGAGTGTGTGTGAGTGAGTGTGAGTGAGTGTGAGTGATAGTGATAGTGAGTGTGAGTGATAGTGAGTGTGAGTGAGTGTGTGAGTGAGTGTGAGTGATAGTGTGTGTGAGTGTGAGTGTGTGTGAGTGAGTGAGTGTGAGTGATAGTGAGTGATAGTGAGTGAGTGTGTGAGTGAGTGTGAGTGAGTGTGAGTGATAGTGAGTGAGTGTGTGAGTGAGTGTGAGTGATAGTGATAGTGAGTGTGAGTGATAGTGTGTGTGAGTGAGTGTGTGAGTGAGTGTGAGTGATAGTGACCGACTGTCTTCAGAAAATTATGGGTGTCATTTTCACTTCATCTTGCCTGTAATGTTACATTACAGCCATTACCGGGGAAACCGCTATCTCTGCCGCTCTACAAGCGCCTCCTGCTGGCAGAGCATGAATTTGCAAGCATGAGTGCAAGTCTGTGGGAAACACCGCTTCTGTTATGGATATTATTCAATATTTTAATTTGAACGTCGGATTGAAATTAACATCGCTGTTATTAGAGTAGGTAATCGTTAGCATAAGCGTGGCTAACGCTAATATAACGAGCATTACAATTAAGTTTCTTTATTAACTATTTAATGCTCCTATAACTTTTATTAGAGTAAAACAGGAGGACATGATGATATTTACTATTTTTACACACCAGAGGCTTTTAAATGAATTGTGAATCTAAAATATGCGTGTTAGAGAATGTACAAATGGTTAACATTGTTTGTGTCATCAGTCAGAAAAGCAGGTCTGGGCTTTTTCTTTAAAAAAAATTTTTTTTTTAAGCTAACTCTAGAAGGTTTTAAAAGCCCTTTAAAATTAAATATGTACACAGTTTGGATTAAATAGAACTATAGTCAAATGTTTTATTTAGCATGTTTTTGTGTTTTGCTTTGGTCCCGAGAACCGTGGATTTTCACTGGTATTGGTACCGAATACTGAAATCTATCTGTCTGTCTGTCTGTCTGTCTGTCTGTCTGTCTATCTATCTATCTATCTATCTATCTATCTATCTATCTATCTATCTATCTATCTATCTATCTATCTATCTATCTATCTATCTATCTATCTATCTATCTATCTATCTATCTATCTATCTATCTATCTATCTATCTATCTATCTATCTATCTATCTATCTATCTATCTATCTATCTATCTATCTATCTATCTATCTATCTATCTATCTATCTATCTATCTATCTATCTATCTATCTATCTATCTATCTATCTATCTATCTATCTATCTATCTATCTATCTATCTATCTATCTATCTATCTATCTATCTATCTATCTATCTATCTATCTATCTATCTATCTATCTATCTATCTATCTATCTATCTATCTATCTATCTATCTATCTATCTATCTATCTATCTATCTATCTATCTATCTATCTATCTATCTATCTATCTATCTATCTATCTATCTATCTATCTATCTATCTATCTATCTATCTATCTATCTATCTATCTATCTATCTATCTATCTATCTATCTATCTATCTATCTATCTATCTATCTATCTATCTGTCTATCTGTCTGTCTATCTATCTGTCTATCCGTCTGTCTGTCTGTCTATCTATCTATCTGTATATCTGTCTGTCTATCTATCCGTCTGTCTGTCTATCTGTCTGTCAGTCTATCCGTCTGTCTGTCTGTCTGTCTGTCTATCTATCTATCGATCTGTCTGTCTGTCTGTCTATCTATCTATCTGTCTGTCTATCTGTCTATCTATCTCTCTGTCTGTCTGTCCGTCCGTCTATCTATCTATCTACCTATCTATCTGTCTACCTGCCTGTCTGTCTATCTACCTGTCTGTCTGTCTATCTATCGGTCTGTCTGTCTGTCTGCCTGTCTATTATCCATCTGTCTATCTATCTATCTATCTATCTATCTATCT
>NW_015507250.1:184895-185458 GCF_001515645.1 Sinocyclocheilus grahami
TCTATCTATCGATCTATCTATCTATCTATCTATCTATCTATCTATCTATCTATCTATCTATCTATCTGTGTATCTGTCTATCTATCTGTCTATCTATCTGTCTATCTGTCTGTCTATCTATCTATCTATCTATCTATCTATCTATCTATCTATCTATCTATCTCTATCTCTATCTCTATCTCTATCTCTATCTGTCTATATGTCTATATGTCTATATGTCTATATGTCTATCTGTCTATCTATCTATCTATCTATCTATCTATCTATCTATCTATCTATCTATCTATCTGTCTGTCTGTCTGTCTGTCTGTATATCTGTCTGTCCGTCTGTCCGTCTATCCGTCTGTCCGTCTGTCTATCTATATATCTGTCTATCTGTCTGTCCGTCTGTCCGTCTATCCGTCTATCCGTCTATCTATCTATCTATCTATCTATCTATCTATCTATCTATCTATCTATCTATCTATCTGTCTGTCTGTCTATCTGTCTATCTATCTGTCTATCTATCTGTGTATCTGTCTGTCTATCTATCTATCTGTCTATATATCTGTCTATCTATCTAT
>NW_015507250.1:188673-189443 GCF_001515645.1 Sinocyclocheilus grahami
TATTTACATTTTAATTTCTCAGGATTCTGTTTTTAATGGTTAAATTGAGTAAAATATTATGTTTATTTGACTGAAATAAAGAAATTTTAAACCTAAAATTGTAAAACAAAAATGTAATTTAACAAACTATGAATCATTTTTTTCCGAAATGTTTTTTTTTTTTTTTCTGGGTTCTTTTTTCTATTTTAATGTTTTTGTATTATGTTTTAATGATTAAATTTAGAATTTAAAAAGCATGTCTAATTAATTGAAATCATGTAACTTATACAATTTGACAAAAATGGTAAACGTTTAAAATATTTTTGAAAACATTTTTTAGGCCCTATTAAATTTTCACAAATGTATTCTTTTTTCTGCTTATTCTGTTAAGCAATTTATTTTCTTTTTTTACAATAATAACATCTGTGTTGTCTGTAGTTGTAAGCTGGCTCAGTCTAACGGCTGGGGTGTGATGGTCAGTCATCGCTCCGGTGAGACGGAGGACACCTTCATCGCTGACCTGGTGGTCGGTCTCTGCACGGGACAGGTACTTGATACACAATCAGTGCAAACAAAGCATTTTCAATGCAGTTCAAAGAGAATTTGCCACCCTTACGTGTTTTCTGATGTGGGCAGATCAAGACCGGCGCCCCCTGCAGATCAGAGCGCTTGGCAAAGTACAACCAGCTGATGAGGTCAGCAATGACATCATTCCCTCCTCAAATCAGCCGTCCAATCGGAGTGTGCAAACCCTCACCTGTGTGTGTGTGTGTGTGTGTGTGTGTGTGTGT
>NW_015507251.1:0-1310 GCF_001515645.1 Sinocyclocheilus grahami
GTGTGTGTGTGTGTGTGTGGTGTGTGTGAGAGAGAGAGGTTGTGTGTTTATTTTTTTCTCATAACGATTCGTCACATTTCCTATTATATATTTTATTACATTTTCATCAGTCACTCCTTAAAATAATAGAATTAGAAACTCGATTCCATTAAACTTGAATCTCGAATGTAAAACATCCGGACATTTTACAATAATGAGAATGAGATGATTGCAGCGTAATGAGAATGTAAAACTAGTTAATTATCAAAAGCATTAATAACTTCTTCACTGAATTCATCTTCATCCTCGATTATTAAATCTTCAGCTGAAACATTAGGATCTCCGTTTGGCCCAGACATCTCTAAAACAGTCTCTATAAACATACAAATTAAAATAAAATAATTATAACTCATATAATATGCACTGTCTATATATATATATATACTACGCATATGTGTAATAATACAGAAAATATGCGACTGAACGTGAAAGGTGATTAAATGAGACGAACAGCTTGAGCGTCCAATCACGCGCCTCATCACAATTATAAACCCCCTTCTGTCTCAACTCCAAATATTTGATTATTATAAATATTTATGATTTAAGATTCAACATGTCAATTTGTGACGACTTTAAAATCTCTTATGACTTCGCAGCTTTAATAATTATAATTTCAGGCATTTCGCCGGACAGCCTTTGGTCAGCGTCGTGTTTATATGACGTCACGTTGTGGTCTTATTTGAAACGTCGCGCCGCGCAACATGTGCACCAAAACAGAGGCGTTTATGCTCTTAGTTTGAGGTTTAGTGTGTGTTTTTTCCCAGCGTTGTTGTAGTAATAATTCCAATAACAGGTAATATAACATCTCAGCTGCTGATATGCTCAGTGTGGGGAGAGAGAGTCTTTCCTCCTCGTGTCAGATGATGTGGAGCGTGTGTGTTGAGTCAGCTGTGGTTCTGTCAGTGTTTTGTCAGATCCGCTGCTCTGAACACTCACCAGACCCTGAGCGTGCAGGCCGAGTTCCACTACAGCCAGTATGAGCCTCACATAGTCAGCAGCACTAAACAGCCATGAGTACACTACATGACACTATACTATACTAGCTACACACTATACTACATGATAAACCATGCTACACACAACTCTGCACTACACTAGACTATACTATACTATACACTACACTTTACAATATACTACACTACACTACACACTATACTATACTAGCTACACAATACGCTACACACTATACTACACGATAAACCACGCTACACACAACTCTGCACTACACTAGACTATACTATACACTACACTTTACAATATGCTACGCTACA
>NW_015507251.1:4553-5772 GCF_001515645.1 Sinocyclocheilus grahami
CTACACTACACACTACGCTACACTACACACGAGTGTTGTCAAAAAACCCGGTACTTCGGTATCAAGTCGGTACTAAAAAAAAATAAATGTATAAAGTAATAATAATAATAAAATAATAAAGTTTGTAACTCATTGAAACTGTTTTCACTCTCATTGTTTCTGGATCTGAACAAAGGGATTTTCATATATATATATAAAGATGCGTGGAACTGTTTGACTGCACTTTTACCACAGATTTACATCTTATTTTACTGCCATTTTCAGTTTTATTAATCGTTTGATGTTTTTTTTTCCTTTGCATTTTCATTTTTAAGTTTGAGTTATTTTGTTGAGTGTCATTTATTTTATTTTATATGCAATTCAAATACGTAAACCTTACATTTAAATCTAAATCATTTTTGAGAATTATGTTAGTTAATAAAAACAAAACTGTTTATAGTTTCTTCATGTTAACTCTGGTCTCAAAATATAAAGATACAACATTAGATTTTGTGGCAGGACAGTATATAGAGATGTTGTAATATCTTGATTACAGACATGTGCTCATGCAACAGATGCATCGGTCTTATTTTTGCCCTTTTACTGTCTTTATTTAATATGAGGGAGCATAGATAAATATTTAAAGTGTGTATGTGTGTGATTTTGTGTTTTTCCCACATTAATAATTATCTAGTTTTATGTCTGTTTATGTATGATGTGCATTAGAATATCCTTGTTATATAAAAGAATAAAATATTTAAAGTTCAATAAAAATATTGATTTTAAAAGTTCTTGAGACATTTAACTTTTTTTACATTTTGCAAGCACTTTGCAATAACAAATGATGAAATTACAAATAAACGGCATCACAAACAGATCTAAGGGCTTTTTAATGCTTTTGAAAACTTTACAGATTCTAAATAAACTTTAAAGTCTGTTTGAAAATTGGCAAAATTAGTTTTGAGTTAGTTTGATGAATATACAATGTTCCTAACAACAAAAACAAATCGACTATATATATTTTTTATTTTTCTGAAAAGTCATATTGAAGTAAAACTGATGACATATTTAAGAGTATGTTGCAATTCAGTTTAACACTTACTGTAAATTGTAACATCTCGTACCATGTTTTTATTGTATATGCTGAACATTAAACATTTATATCATATAACAAGATATTATAAACAGGACATTCACATTTTATGAAAGAAAAATAAGGGTATGGATACTGGGCCTCCTT
>NW_015507251.1:10434-19081 GCF_001515645.1 Sinocyclocheilus grahami
GAGAGTGAGTGAGTGAGAGAGAGAGAGAGTGTGTGTGTGTGTGTGTGTGTGTGTGTAAGTGAGTGTGTTTTGTGAATGGGTGTTATTTTTCAAAAGTTCAATAAAGCGCACAGATTACATTTACATTGTCAATTAAAACTAACAAAAGAGCAACAATATATAAGTGCAAATGACAAATCTCGGTTAGCCTAACGCAGTACACGTAGCAAGATATTTATATATATATATATATACACACACACACAAAGAAAAACAAGTAGATAGAATAGAAAAAATAGAAAGCTAGTGTTAGTTTTTTTTTTAAATAAAAAAAGATAAATAGATAAAGTAGAATTAAAATAGAATGGAAAGTGCTAGAGTTAGAGGGTCAAATAAAGATGGAAGAGATGAGTTTTTAGTCGTTTCTTGAAGATGGTTAAGGACTCAGCTGCTCGGACTGAGTTGGGCAGGTCATTCCACCAGGAGGGAACAGTTAATGTAAAAGTCAGTGAAAGTGATTTTGTGCCTCTTTGAGATGAACAATAATGCAACGTTCACTTGCAGAACGCAAGCTTCTAGAGGACGCATAACTCCAAAGTAATGCATTTAGGTAAAGGTGTGAAGAGCCAGTGCTGGTTTTGTATGCAAACATTAATGCCTTGATTTTTATGCGAGCAGCTACTGTGTAGCCAGTGCAAATTGAATTTGTATACTTATTTATATGAATACGTATTTATATATTGTAAATTTGCTAAATTGCCGTTTTGGAGAGTATCCACTTAATGCAAACAGTTCAGCTGCGCCACACACTCCGTGTTTCCGTGTGAGATACTCTCCAAAATGGCGCTAGGGTGATGCGGAGGAGACGAATTGTTGAATAAAGTCGTTTTTGTTTTGTTTTTTCGCACAAAAGGTATTCTCGTAGCTCCGCAAAATTACGGTTGAACCCCTGATGTCACGTGGATTATTTTACTGATCTCCTCGCTACGTTTCTGGACGTTGATCGTGTAAGGACCCTTGCTGTCTATGGGAGGGTCAGATCTCGGATTCAATCAAAAATATCTTAATTTGTGTACGGGTTTGAAACGACACGAGGGCGAGTAATTAATGACAGAATTTTCATTTTTGGGTGAACTAACCCTTTAAGTGTAAAGATAATTGCATGTATATTTGAACTTGAAACGCAATTTAATAGACTAAATAATTTGGGTGTTTTTAAAAAAATGTTCTCAAATGAGCTTATTTAGAGTTTTTTAGAGTTTTCAACAGGTCTATTTTTATTATTCTCTTCCTGTGACCAGCAGAAAGTGACTAGTTCTGGAAGTCAGCTGTGCTTTACATGTAGTGCCTGAGCCTTATTTTGAGCTCCATTTTAGATGCGCTGACATACCAAGGAGAGAGAAGAGGAGTGCACTGCCTCTGAAATGAGCCGCTGTGAGGAGAGAGAGGAGGAGGAGGCTGTTCAGACCCAGACAGCAGCATCTTCAGACTCTAGCTGTGTGTCTATGAAGAGTGACGGCTCTATGGCCAAACCTCCTGGCTTTAGTGATGGAGCGGGAGTCTCTGATTCCAGGTAAGATATGCCTTTATCCAAAAGCATTAAGTGCATGATGAAGCAGAATGCAGTTGCAATGCCCCTATAATTCAAGTTATGAAAGCAAAACGATCCCTGTGTGGGTTTCTGTTGTTTATATTTATAAGATACAATGTAGCAGTGAAGTAATAGCACACAAGCAGGAATGCAGTTTAATTTATAAACCAAAAACTCGTTCAGATCTCCCTTCAATTATGTTTTTGGGTGATATCGCTAAGTCATGTTTATGGCTGCGCTACCTGTAAGTTCTGTTAGTCTCTTAATATAATCTTTGATCAGAAACAGCTTAATTTCATATGAATATTTCCACATAATATTTGCAGACCCCACGCTCAGACATCTCCAGTTTCTAGCTGTGTGTCTATGAAGAGTGACGGCTCTATGGCCAAACCTCCTGGCTTTAGTGATGGAGCGGGAGTCTCTGATTCCAGGTAAGACTAGGGCTGTGAATATAATATAATAATATAATAATAATGGCACAGTTTTCTGTGATTAATCAAAAAAAAACTAAGATAGCTGCTCTATTTTCTGCTTTAGACAAAATAAAAGCCAGTTAGCATGTTCTTATTTTTTATTTAATTAATTTTATTAATTTGGGATGTCAGTGTTTCATACTGAAGAGGATTAGGGCCAAGCAATAATAAAAAAATAAAACCTTCTCGAGATTAAACTCATTTCAAGAAATTTCAAGAAAACAAGTCGAAATAAAATGTTGAGAATAAACTCATTAAATTACGAGAAAAAAAGTCATGCTTAGAGAAAAAAACGTGTTCAATTTCAAGATAAAAAGTCAAAATAAAATGTTGAGAATAAACTCATTAAATTACGAGAAAAAAAGTCATGCTTAGAGAAAAAAACGTGTTCAATTTCAAGATAAAAAGTCAAAATAAAATGTTGAGAATAAGCTCCTGATATTCTGAGAATAAAGTGGAACTAAAAAGCTGAGAATAAACACACAGGTGTCATGCTGATCTGATCTCTGGAGAGGGATAATCAGCGTCTGCAGTGGCGCAGCTCGTAGAGAGAGATGCTCGTGGACGAAGCGTATGATGCGGTCGACCAGAGTTCAAATCCGTCTTTCGCAGATCTCGCTCTTCTTCCTTCTTTCATCACATAACACATCGGAAAAGTGGAAATTAATTACTCTCTACGAGCTGCGCCACTGCAGACGCTGATTATCCCTCTCCAACGAGATCAGATCAGCATGACACCTGTGTGTTTATTCTCAGCTTTTTAGTTCCACTTTATTCTCAGAATATCAGGAGCTTATTCTCAACTATTTATTTTGACTTTTTATCTCGAAATTGAACACGTTTTTTTCTCTAAGCATGACTTTTTTTCTCGTAATTTGATGAGTTTATTCTCAACATTTTATTTCAACTTTGTTTTCTTTCAATTTAACACGTTTTTTTTCTCTAAACACGACTTTTTTCTCGTAATTTAATGAGTTTTTTAAACATTTAATTTAGAATTTTTTTCTTGAAATTGAACAAATTTTTTCTCTAAACATGACTTTTTTCTCATAATTTAATGTTTATTCTCAACATTTTATTTCAAGCTTTTTTCGCGAAATTTAACGAGTTTTTTTTTCGAAACACAACGACTTTTTGTCTTGTAATATAATGAGTTTGTTCTCAACATTTTATTTCGACTTTTTTTCTCGAAATTTAACAAGTTTTTTTTCCGAAACACAACGAATTGTTTCTCGTAATATAATGAGTTTATTCTCAACATTTTATTTAGACCTTTTTTTCTCGAAATTTAACGAGTTTTTTTTCCGAAACACAACGTCTTTATTCTCGCAATTTAATGATTTAACATTGAAATTTTACAAGTTTAATCTCGCATTATAATGACTTTAATCTCAAGATGTTTTTTTGTTTAAATTATTGTTATTATTGCTTGGCCCTAATCCTCTTCCGTAGTTTCATCACTGTAATGTGTGTGCCAGTTAGTGTTGTTGAGATATAGAGTAAGTGCGGTTGTTTTACTTTTCGGGGTTTTTTGAACGCACAGCTCCACTGCAGCTGCCGATGCGCTCCGTGCTGCCTGCGGTGAGAGGAAGCCCAGAGCTGTGAAGTCCTGTCTGATCTGCGCTGCGTTCTACTCCGAGACCCACATCAGGCAGCACTGCGCAGAACCAGCCCTGCACACACTGGTGGAGGAGACTGGAGCTCCGGAGAAGGATTCACACCAACTAGTGGATGATGTCTTGCAGAGAGTCAAAGAGAAACACAAAACCAGCATGAAAGGGAAGTATGAGAGCTTATTTGAAGGAATCAAGCTGCAAGAGAACCAAACCCTCCTGAACAGCATCTACACACAGCTCTACATCATCGAGGGAGAACGAGAAGGAGTGAATGAAGAACATGAGGTTTTACAGATGGAGAAAACGCCCAGAACACAACACTCACAAGACACTCCAATCAACTGCAATGACATCTTTGATCCCTTACCTGAATCAGGCTATGAGAAGAATAACAGAATGAGGAAAGACAAAATCAAGACTGTTCTTACTAAAGGCATCGCTGGCATCGGAAAAACCGTCTCCGTGCAGAAGTTCATTCTGGACTGGGCCGAGGGAAAATCCAATCAGGATGTAGATTTCATGTTTGTGCTCACATTTCGAGAGCTGAACTTGATCCGAGATCGTCAGTACAGTCTTCACAGACTTCTGCTGGACTTTCAACCTGGACTTCAAGATCTGGACCCAAAGGTATATGATCTATGTAAAGTTGTGTTCGTTTTTGACGGTCTGGATGAAAGCAGAATTAAACTTGAGTTTTCAGACGCTCTGAAAGTGTCTGATGTGACTGAGACTTCATCATTGGGTGTGTTGATGTGAAAGCTCATCGAAGGGGATCTGCTTCCATCTGCTCTCATCTGGATCACCTCCAGACCAGCAGCAGCCAATCAGATCCCCTCCAAATACATCCACCGTCTGACAGAAATTCAGGGATTCAGTGACCCTCAAAAGGAGGAGTATTTCAGGAAGAGAATCCGTGACCAGCATCAAGCCAGCAGAGTCATCTCACACATTAAAGCAGCAAGAAGCCTCCACATCATGTGCTACATCCCAGTCTTCTGTTGGATCTCAGCCACTGTGCTTCAGAGCATCACGAAACAAGATCACTGTGCGGAAGTCCCCAAAACTCTGACTGAAATGTACATACACTTCTTGATTATTCAGACAAATGTAAGAAATCAGAAGTATGATGAGAAAGACGAGAGAGACCCACGGACGCTCCTGCAGTCAAACAGGGGAGTGATTGTGAAGCTTTCCGAACTGGCTTTCAAACAACTGATGCGTGGAAATATCATGTTCTATGATGAGGACCTGAGAGAGTGTGGCATAGACGTCACTGAGGCCTCGGTGTATTCTGGGATTTGCACTGAGATCTTTAAGGAAGAATATGTGATTTATCGGAGGAAAGTCTACTGCTTCATACACCTGAGCTTTCAGGAGTTTCTTGCAGCCTTTTATGTCTTTTACTCCTATGTAAGTACCACTTCTGATGCCTTGAAAGTTTTTGATTTACTTCATAATTTGCATAAAGGAGTACTGGATAAAGCTCTAAAGAACGAGAATGGACGCATGGATCTTTTCGTCCGGTTCCTGCTGGGCATCTCACTGGAGTCCAATCAGAGACTGTTACAGGGGCTACTGACACACACGGAGGACAGCTCGGAGAGCATCAAGGAAACCATAAAGTACATCAAGGACAAAATCAAAGAATGGAAAAACACTCTTTCAGCTGAAAGATCCATCAATCTGTTCCTCTGTCTGCTTGAAATGAACGATCAGACTCTGCAAAGAGAGATTCTGGAGTTTCTGAAATCAGACGAACACTCAGAAAAAGAGCTTTCTGCTGCGCACTGCTCAGCCATAGCCTACATACTTCAGATATCAGAGGAGGCACTGGATGAGCTGGACCTTAAGGAATACAACACATCAGAGGAAGGTAGAAGGAGACTGATACCAGCTGTGAGAAACTGCAGAAAAGCTGTGTGAGTACACATTTCTACGAGAGTCACATTTTGTGATGTCAGTGCAATTAATAATGTGACACTTGAGTCCTGAGATATTATTTGTGACCCTGCAGCACAAAAGCAGTGTTAAGTCGCTGGGGGATATTTGTAGCAATAGCCAACAATACATTGTATGGGTCAAAATTATAGATTTTTTCTTTTATGCCAAAAAACATTAGGATATTAAGTAAAGATCATGTTCCATGAAGATATTTTGTACATTTACTACCGTAAATATATCAACACTTAATGTTTGATTAGTAATATGCATTGCTAAGAACTTCATTTGGACAACTTTAAAGATGATTTTCTCAATATTTAGATCTTTTTGCACCCTCAGATTCCAGATTTTCAAATATTGTCCGATCCTAACAAACCATACATCAATGGAAAGATTATTTATATAATGTAAAATTGACCCTTATGACTGGTTTTGTCGTCCAGGGTCACATATTGCTTAACACAACTTTTGGTGTAAGTAGCTTGCCTTTTAGTAACATGAGAAGTGCTGCATAACAGTTTCGAAATCACTTAGAAAAGTGCAAGTTAAAGGGGTCATATGATGCGATTTCAATTGTTCCTTTCTCTTTGGAGTGTTACAAGCTCTTGGTGCATAAAGAAGATCTGTAAAGTTGCAAAGACTAAAGTCTCAAATCCAAAGAGATATTCTTTATAAAAGTTAAGAGTCAGCCTGTTCAGGGCATGTTCAGTATGTGGAAACTCTCTGTTTTTTTAACTTTAAACCGCATAAACACATTTCATTACACCAAATACACAAAATAATGTTATTTTTAGCAACATCATATGACCCCTTTAAGACAGGAACAGTGAAAAAGTGTTTTGTATGAGAAGTGCATTAAAAGGTAAGTTAACCCTTTAGAACCTGAAGCTAAAATAGGTAGTTTTTACATATTTTATTTTTTTGACTGTAAAATTCTAAAACAATTTTCAAATGCAAGGTGTTATTTAAAAAAAATGTTTTTCTATCTTTCAGTCTTGCGGACTGCAATATCACTGATCAGTGCTGTGAAACTGTGGCCTCAGCTCTACAATTATCAGACTCTCCCCTGAGAGAGCTGGACCTGAGTAACAATGACCTGCGGGATTCAGGAGTGAAGCTGCTCTCTACTGGACTAATGAGCCCAAACTGTCAACTGCAGATACTGAGGTATTTAGGAATCCTTTTATTAAATGTAGATTAAAATAAAACATGAAGTTAAAATATATAGTGTATATATATACATATTAGGGCTGCACGATAAATCGCATGCGATATTTAACGTGCATCTTATCAGTAAAGCCGGTTCTGTAATCAGCGGTAAATCTCCATCACCTGCGGGCTTTCACATTGAGCAGCATTAACTACACAGACCCCTTGTTCACTGACGAGCTGCGCAAAACCACGTTCACATTCGCGCGATTGTTTTGCGCAGCTCAGGATAGTCTGTGCATGATCTGATGTTTTATTCGGACCCAGAATAAGGCGAGATGAACATCGCGGAGAGCTAAACACTCTGTGCAGTGTTTGTTTCATTCATACTCGAAGCCGGAGGGAGCTCTCGCGCAGAAAGTAAATGCAGTGCTAGCTGACATAGCATTTATTACAATATAGAAACTATTCTGCCTTATGTGATAAAAAAGTGTTTGTAGTACTAAAATTGTAATTAGGAATAACATTTTGAAATATTTTTACTAGGCTATTTAAAATAACTATTTTCTATTTGAATAGATTTTAAAGTGTAATTTATTGTGATTTCAAAGCTACATTTTCAGCATCATTACTCCAGTCACACGAGCTTCAGAAATCCTTCTAATATGCTGATGTGCTGCTCAAAAATCATTTATTATTATTATGATGTTGAAAACAGCTGAGTAGAATTTTTCCAGGTTTCTTTGATGAATAGAAAGTTCAGAAGAACCGCATTTAGGCAATCTGAAATAGAAATATTTTGTAACATTATAAATGTCTTTATCATCACTATTGATGAATTTAAAGCATCCTTGCTAAATAAAAGTGTTCATTTCTATTATTTCTTTTCCAAAAAAAATAATTTATACTGACTCTAAGCTTTTGCATGCTAGAGTGTATAATGTTACAAAAGCTTTTTATTTCACATAAATGCTGATCTTTGGATCTTTCTGTTCATCAAAGAATCCTGAAAAAATGTACTCAACTGTTTTAAATATTGCTGATAATCAGAAATGTTTGTTGAGCAGCAAATCAGCATATTAGAATGATTTCTGAAGATCATGTGACACTGATATATATATATATATATATATATATAATATATATAACATTTCTGTCCCCCTCACTTCTGAAATGATGGCTACGCCCCTGGTATATAGTCACATCTCAAACAGCTACATGTTTCTAGCAATTGTTGCAAATTGTTGCGGACTGTAGACTTTTATATAACCTCCGAATAACCTCAACTTGATGTCTGTTTTTAAAGATTGTCTGGCTGTATGGTGACACAGGAGGGCTGTTCTCATCTGGCCTCAGCTCTGAGTTCAAACTCCTCACATCTGAGAGAGCTGGATCTGAGCTACAATGACCCAGGAGATTCAGGAGTGAAGCTGCTCTCTGAGAGACGGAGCCATCCAAACTGCAAACTAGAGATACTCAAGTATGTAGCATAACAGTGATGATGTGATCCGTGTAAACTAAGTTATGACTGTGTAAAATAGTTAACTATTATTATTATTATTACAAATAAAAACATCTAAAATATAGCCAAAGTAATATTTTTTCAGATTTAGTTAACTTCTGGAAAGTATGCACACCTAGGTCATGACTCCCACTTGTCACAGTTGTTTTTATATTAGAACATATTCTTAACCAATTGAAAAAAAACAGCTTGCACTGTTGTCAAAAATTCAAATGTTTGGCACAAATGTAATATTGTGTTTTTGTAGTTTGGACCATGGAGGACATTTCAGAATCACACCAGGACTACACAAATGTAGGTAATTTTGTTGTTTTACACAACACACACACACACACACACACACACACACACACTCACTCACTCACTCACTCAC
>NW_015507251.1:19103-19839 GCF_001515645.1 Sinocyclocheilus grahami
CACACACACACTCTCACACACACACACACACACACATACACTCACACACACACGCACACAAACATACACTCACACACTCACTCACACTCACTCATTCACACACACACTCTCACACACACACGCACACAAACATACACACACACACACTCACTCACTCACACACACACACTCACTGACACACACACACTCTCACACACACACACACACACACTCTATATATATATATATATATATGTATGTGAAAGGAGAATGTTATTAAATGGATGCCACCTTATTGGGGCAATAAAGCCCTCCCAAACCCTACCCGATACTTTATCTTCAACTTTTTGATTGTTTCCTTCATTTTTATTGAAAATAAATGCGTTTCTGATGTGATATGAGATTTGAAAAGGAAGAAAAAAGTTTGGTAAAAGGCGGAATCGAACCCGGGTTGATCGCATCAAAAAGACCACGGTGCACGCATTACCATCTACACCACTGAAGCTGACGGTTAAGTGCTGTCTTTTATAGTGTTGACTATACCTACAACACATTTGAGGGTGTAGCTACTGTAAATAGCCTCTATCAACAAGGTGGGTTATTTGCACTCAAGTGTAATAGACACTCCGGGAAAAAAAATCCATAGACGCTTATAATGCGTGTATCTGGCAACCCGACTGAGGCTGAGCCCGCGTCCTCAATCACAACTCGCTCAAGGGATGAGGCCATGTAACCTTTTCACGATGATAATATATAT
>NW_015507251.1:20478-25544 GCF_001515645.1 Sinocyclocheilus grahami
CTCTCTCTCTCTCTCTCTCTCTCTCACACACACACTCACACTCACTCACTCACATGCACTCTCTCTCTCACACTCACTGACACACACACACACACACACACACACACACACACAAGGTTGTCATAGATCATAAACGATATAATTAAAATCTCTCTCCTTGTGTGCAGACACCTGTAATCTCACACTGGACATAAATACAGCAAACAACCATCTCTCTCTGTCTGAGGGGGGAAAAAAGGCGACACGAGTGGAAGAGGAGCTGCCTTATTCTGATCACCCTGAGAGATTTGACTGCTTTGAACAAGTTTTGTGCAGAGAGAGTCTATCTGAACGTCATTACTGGGAGGCTGAGTGGAGTGCGAGGGGAGCTGGATTGTCAGTGATGTATAAGGGAATCCAGAGAACGGGAAGTGACTGTAGGTTTGGCCTCAATGAAATGTCCTGGAGTCTGGTCTGCTTTGATAACAAATACTCTGCCTGGCACAGCAATAAGAGAACCAACTTGCTTGCCCCTTCTCCCTCCTCTAATAGAGTGGGAGTGTATCTGGACTGGCCAGCCGGCAAGCTGTCCTTCTACAGTGTGTCTGACACACACACACTTATTCACTTACACACATACCACGCCACATTTACCGAGCCCCTCTATGCTGGAGTTAGGCTTTATCCAGATTCTTCAGTTTCACTGTGTTAGAATGAAGAGCTTCGTAATATAAATATTATTTATATGACCCTACTTACTTATTGCACATTACTAGTGTGAGTTGAAGATTTCATTGGTTTATGTTATTCTAAAGCAATAAATTAAATCTTAAAATTGAATACAGATCATGGAGTTATGCATACAATAATCTGAACTGTGCACTCGGGATTAAATCTCAATTTAATTCAGAAAAATACACCATTCACTCCATAGCTCATAATTTTTGAATGGACAAATAATGTGAAAAGTGTAAAATGTGACAGCTCTGAGAATTTATTGTGATATTTTGTGATAAAAACGGTCTGTTATTTTCATATTTTCATTATTTCATCATTTCTATAATGATGGCAAGTGGCAGCATGTGGAGACGGAGTGTGTGAGAGAGAGAGTGTGTGTGTGTGTGTGTGTGAGAGAGTCGCAGAAGATGCAAGTCAGTACCTGCAGCATGATTCTAATCTGTTAATACTGCATACTAGTGTTTTTTAAATCCGTATGCACATTCTGACTGTGCAGTCCATGTGTTCTGTGCACACTGTACATACTGTAGTCAGAGTAGTATCAGTGCTGTTTTAGTATCATTGTAGTCTTTATAAATATTTATAAAGTAATTAAAGGGTTTAGTATTTTTTGTTTGTTTGTTTCTGACATTTTTATTTATTTATTTATTGTTGCACAAGAGAAAAGATTCGTTTTAATCATGGATTTAAATTCAGCAAATGTAGAAGCAGTTCTGACACGTAGTGGTAAGTTGTTCCACAACCTGTTGTTTGATTGCAACTAGCTTTGTAAGCAAAAACTAACATTTTCATCATATGACCCCTTTAACTTTGATTTAAACTCATGCACAGAGGACAGGGATCTCAGATAAAAAGGAAGACTGTTCCAGAGCCTAGGTCCAACAACGGCAAATGCACGATCCCCTCTTGACTTCAGTCGTGTTCGAGGCTGAGCTAGAGAGTAATTGTTTGCGGACCGCAGACACCTGACTGATGTGTTCAGATAAGGGATTTAAAGACATACATCAATATTTTAAAATCAACTCAATGATGAACCGGCAACCAATTTAGAGCCATTAAAATAGGAGTAATATGTTGGCGTTTGCGGAAACATTGGAATAAATTAGATAATTTGGGTTTTGTCATCATTCAGTAACATAAAATTGTTAGTCAGCCACAGTTTAAGTTCATGAAGACATGCTTCTAATCTCTTATGTGCGAGTCTATCTTTGTTTTATGGGTATGTAGAGTTGGGTGTCATCCGCATAACAGTGGTAAGACACATCAAATCTACTCATAATTTGTCCTAGAGGCAACATGTATAGAATAATAGAGGTGCCAGAATCGATCCCTGGGGTACACCACAGAGGACGAATGAGCACCTAAACTAACTGAAAATCTTCTGTTGGATAGGATTGATTTATATCAGATTTATTATAGAAAACCAAAAACTTAAAAAAATGTGTGTATATATATATATATAGTGGTAAGACACATCAAATCTACTCATAATTTGTCCTAGAGGCAACATGTATAGAATAATAGAGGTGCCAGAATCGATCCCTGGGGTACACCACAGAGGACGAATGAGCACCTAAACTAACTGAAAATCTTCTGTTGGATAGGATTGATTTATATCAGATTTATTATAGAAAACCAAAAACTTAAAAAAATGTGTGTGTGTATATATATATATATATATATATATATATATATATATAAAAACTTAAAATTATTTTATTTCAGCTAGTTGCCAAGGTAATATTTCTCATTTTAATTTAGCTTAAGTTGATACTAAAATGGTACTAAAATAACTAAAACCGATAAACTATATAGACGTATTTTAAAAAAACTAATAAAAACGTCAAAAACATAAAACTATTTTTTTTTTCGTTTAAGTGTACTAAAACTTAAACGAAAATATAAAACTAAAAACTAATTCAAAATATTAATAAAAAACTATAATAGCATCTCAATAATACTAAAATAAATAACACTGGTCTATATAGTTTTTTCGAAATAATTGTATTTCAGTTTTTATTTTAGTACATCAACTTAAACTAAATGAAAATGAGAAATGTTGCTTTGCCAGCTATTTCAGTTAATTTTATTTCAAGTAATGCGTGTTTGTTCTTTCCTGGAGTATATATTCAGACTGCACAGATGTAGTCTTGTCTGTGTCCTGTTGTTTATTGAGTTCTTCACTAATAAGGAGCACATAAACTCTCATGGGGTCAGTACTGTAACCGAGCTCTGATTGGCTGTCAGCTCAGTCACATTTGCATATCCGCTCAGCGATTGGCTGTTGTTGAGAGCTGATGTGGTCTGTTAATATCTGCTGCTATTTTGGCCGCTGACTGCCGTCTGTCATGAGCTCTAGTGAGGCTGTTCAGATCAAATCTAATAATACTGTTCATTACAGACCCTGATGCAGAATCTTCAAGATCTCCTCAGAGTCTGTAGTTCCTTAGATGCTGTGTGTTTTAGTCATTGGTTTCTTTCGATGAGGCATTACTATCTCAGAGTATCTAAAAAGGCTTTATAATCCAGTTTTTGTGATCTGTTCTGTCTCATTCTGACAGATGCTTTGTGTTTTTTAAGGCAAAAACAGTATTCTTTCATGCACCGGTATCCAAAATCCACACTTGCTGCACTTTTTCTGATTGAGTCTGTAGATTTCGATCTCAATCCATATCTAGCTATAAAGAGTTTTTTCTCTTACATTCACCAAACGTTACAGTTTTATTCCTCTCTATATTCTGAAGGTTTGTTCGTATTTCATGCACACTGATTTAGACAACATTTTACTCCTGAAAACCGGGTGAAAATGTGTTTGTTTTGTCTGTTGACAGTATTTTCTGATTTATGAAGTGAGAACAGCTGAAATCCAGAATCCCCTCTGGAAAAACTTTTAACTCTAATATGACGACAAAATCAAATGTTCATATTTATGTTGGTGAATATTTAATCAATAATGCATATAAGAATATTAATTCAGTAATCAGTAAATATCAGTCAATGCAATAAGAAAAAAACATTAAATTTGTTTTGGCTTTGTTTATAATAAATGCCACTGTTATTTATTTATTTATTTATTCTGCATCTTGCTTTAATGTCATGCTGGGACTAAATGCTCAATATGTAGGATTTTTATAGGGATTTTTGTGAACCTGCTGAATGATGAAGCCGGTGGTAAATGAGAGTCCAGGTGAATATGTGACGGTCTGCGTTTGTCTCGTGCAGCTGGTCGATGTAATGTGACGTTTGTGGGTCTTGTGTTTGCAGTTCCTGCGGGTCACTAAGCAGTATCTGCCTCACGTCGCTCGCCTGTGTCTCATCAGCACCTTCCTGGAGGACGGCATCCGCATGTGGTTCCAGTGGAGCGAGCAGAGAGACTACATCGAGGCCACGTGGAGCTGTGGATACTTCCTCGCCACCTGCTTCGTGCTGCTCAACCTCATCGGACAGATCGGTGAGACACACACACACTATAGCTCACACACACACACGCAATACAACACACAATACAACACACACTATAACACACACTCATACTATAACACACACACACTATAACACACTCACTCACTCACACACACACACACGATAACACACTCACTCACTCACTCACTCCCTCACTCACACACACACACACGATAACACACTCACTCACTCACTCACTCACTCACTCACTCACTCACTCACACACTCACACACACTATAACACACTCACTCACTCACACACACACACACACACACGATAACACACACACTGTAACACACTCACTCACACAACACACACACTCATACTCACACACACACACACACAATACAACACATACTATAACACACATACACACTATAACACACTCACTCACTCACACACACACACACGATAACACACTCACTCACACACACTATAACACACTCACTCACACACACACACACTCATACTCACACACACACATTCATACTCACACACTCATACTATAACACACACACACATTCATACTCACACACTCATACTATAACACACACACTCACTCACTCACTCACACACTCACTCACACACACTATAACACTCACTCACTCACTCACTCACTCACATACACACACTCACTCACACACACTATAACACTCACTCACTCACTCACTCACTCACATACACACACTCACTCACACACACTATAACACTCACTCACTCACTCAC
This sequence comes from Sinocyclocheilus grahami, assembly GCF_001515645.1. Lineage (NCBI taxonomy): Eukaryota > Metazoa > Chordata > Actinopteri > Cypriniformes > Cyprinidae > Sinocyclocheilus > Sinocyclocheilus grahami. The sequence goes on from NW_015507251.1 coordinate 25,385, forward strand.
TCACTCACTCACTCACTCACTCACTCACTCACTCACTCACTCACTCACTCACTCACTCACTCACTCACTCACTCACTCACTCACTCACTCACTCACTCACTCACTCACTCACTCACTCACTCACTCACTCACTCACTCACTCACTCACTCACTCACTCAC
>NW_015507251.1:26585-29748 GCF_001515645.1 Sinocyclocheilus grahami
ACTCACACACACTATAACACACTCACTCACTCACTCACTCACACACACTATAACTCACTCACTCACTCACTCACTCACACACACACAATAACACAGAAGCTCAGAAGCAAAGACATTGGTTAATAGAATGGGATTAAATACATAAAGGATATTTGTGTTGTTTAACATTTAATTATTGCAGATTTGCGTCATATTCTGAGTTGCATTGTTTTTTTATAAATTGAGGAATACTGAATCTGTGTTTTTTTCGTTTTTTGTGAGAGATGAATTAATGCATATGCATATTTATTTTAGAACTACAGTAACATCTTCTGATTCTGTCACCATGGCGACACCTTTACTTTACTAGTTACTTGAAAAAAGTAATCTGATTACGTTACTTGTAGTGTGTTACCCCCAACACTGGTGTTTAGTGTTATAATTAATAGACGGCGATGTCAAGTTATCAGTGCTAGTGTGTGCTTTGCATGCTTGATGTTGGTTGCATCCTGTAAGCTGCAGCACGCTTCAGATGATTAAACAGCAGGACTTGTGTCGCAGTGAGTTTTGACGTCTCGTCCGCAGGTGGCTGTGTCCTGGTGCTCAGCAGAAACCTCGTTCAGTACGCTTGCTTCGGGTTGTTTGGCATCATTGCACTGCAGGTGAGCGAACAGCATGCATGTCTGTCGTACACGGACGTGCAGCACGTGTTGATCAGCGCGTCTCTGTGTTTCAGACGGTCGCCTACAGTATTCTGTGGGATCTCAAGTTTCTCATGAGGTGAGTTCAGATCATTAACTCTGTTCACACTGGAGCTGAATGCGGTGTCACTCCTGTTTCCAGTGTTTGAGGAGGTGCTGTTGTTGAGATCCTACAACAGTTGCTTTCAGTTGAGTTTTAGTTAGAGTTTTGTGCTTTTTGTCATTTTTATTATATATCTTTAGTTTTTATTTATTCGTTTTAGAACTTCAGATTAAACTCATCAAATGATGTTATTGGGATACTGTTATAGTTTTTGTTACTATTTTGAATTGGATTTTATTTTAATATTTTTTGTTTTTATTTTAATATTAGTTAAAGTTTTAGATAATGTTGTTTTTGTCATTTAAATTTTTTTTTTATATGTCTATAGTTTGTATTTATTAGTTTGAGTTTATTTAATTTGAGTTATTTTAGAACTTGAAATTAAACTCACAAATGATGTTATTGAATTGGATTTTATTTTTATATTTTAATTTTAGTTAAAGTTTTAGATAAAATGTTGTTTTTGTCATTTTTATTATTTTTAAATATGTCTATAGTTTGTATTAATTTGTCTTCATTAGTTTTAGTTTAATTAAATTTTCTTTATTGCTTGAAATGAAACTAAATGAAAATAAGAAATGTTTGCTTGGGAACTAGCTGAAATAAAAAAAAATATTTTTTGTTTTTTGTTTTATTCATTTCTTATTATTTTATCATTTTGAATTTATTTAAAAAATGTTATTTCAGTTAACATTTATTTATTTTATGTTTTTTTATGGTTTGAGTTTAACTATAATTACTCTGGTTCACATTCCGTCATGCATATTATAAATCCAGATTCAGTCCTTTAAATAATTCAGTAGTGACGACCACATACATGCATTTAATATAAATTTGTGTGGTGTGTGTTCAGGACCGAACTGAATGACTGATTGTAAATTATGCAAATTATGACAAAAAAAATGTACTGGTAACTTCCAATATTTATGTAATATTTGGTACTTTGGTCAGAAATATCTAACACAAAGTTCATCTGTGTTCCTTTTTGTCAGTGCAAACACACTGCTGTTGTTATACCCACTGTTTGATGATCTCTATTGTTGCATATTTACACTGAAAGTCATCAGATCTTCCTCAAAGCACGAATGCATGCATGCATAAAAGAGACTCGTCATGATCAAAAACACAAAAGCAATCAGATGCATGGTTCGTGTGCGATCTGCTGTTTGCACATCAACCGCGATCCTCAATAACATGTGACCTGCAGTGTGCAAAGTGTGCACACACTCGTAGACGCGCAGAATGCTGATGAGAGAGTGTTTGTGCAGGAACCTGGCTCTGGGTGGAGGGCTGCTGCTGCTGCTGGCTGAGTCTCGCTCTGAGGGGAAGAGCATGTTTGCCGGCGTGCCGTCGATGGGAGAGAGCTCTCCGAAGCAGTACATGCAGCTGGGAGGCCGCGTGCTTCTGGTGCTCATGTTCATGACACTGCTGCACTTCGACTCCAGCTTCTTCTCTGTAAGTGTTCAGTGAGCGGCACGTTCAGATGATCAGGAAACGTTTCGTATTGAAGCCTGATTCTGCCACGGGATAAAAAATGTTTAAAGTGGAATTGCAACACATCTCACTTTTTTCCTCAGAATTGCGAGATCTGTAAAGTCAGAATTCAGACTTTTTTCATCACGATTCTAATTCGGACTCTTTTTTTTTCATCTTGCAATTGTTTTTGTTTCCAAGAAAAAAGGCTAGAATTCTGAGTTTAGGTCATTACATTTAGTTTTTTTGTTTCCACCATGGAATAAAAAAGGTATGTTTTATCTCACAGTTGTTGCTTTATATCTTACGTAAGTTGCATTATATCTCACAGTTCTGACTTTATACATCCATCTAAACGTTTGCTCTTGCATTTCTAAGTTTTCATCTCGCAATTGTTTTTTCTGCCACGGAATAAAAAATAAAAAAGGTGAACTTTTTATCTTGAGATTCTGAGTTTATATCTTGCAATCCTGAGAAAAAACAAGTCCAAATTGTGAGAAAACAAAAACAAAGTGAGAAAGTAGAAATAGTTTCATTGGCGTTTCTTAAATTGCACAGCAGTTCATCAGATGAGTTTGGGCTCTCTTCCACTGACTCTATCTTCCTTATTAGTCTGAAATCTGACTTTCTTGGCACTTTACATTTTGAGAAATCCTTTCCCATTTCTGTGTGTGGTACACTGGGGAAAAAATAGCTTGGAAACAGTTTTCGCTCAGAAACCGCAAGAGACTCATTGAATTAAAGTAGGAAGACTGAAATAGTCCTCAAATCAGTGTGTGCATGAGTGAACGGGCCGAGTTTTTAGGTTTGAATGAATGAATGAAGTCTGACCTGCGCTGAGATCCTGAACCCAGAATCAAATGTCACGCAGCTGCAGCTCTGTGTGCCTAAATAAACCGGTCGACGC
>NW_015507251.1:30335-31735 GCF_001515645.1 Sinocyclocheilus grahami
TTGTGCCTTTTAGGTACAAGTATGTACACTTTAGGTACTAGTTTTTGCCTTTTAGGTACTAATATATAAGCTTTAGGTACTTGTGCCTTTTAGGTTCTAATATGTACACTTTAGGTACTAGTTTGTGCCTTTTAGGTACTTGTGCCTTTTAGGTACTAATATGTACACTTTAGGTACTAGTTTGTGCCTTTTAGGTACTTGTGCCTTTTAGGTACTAATATGTACACTTTAGGTACTAGTTTGTGCCTTTTAGGTACTTGTGCCTTTTAGGTACTAATATGTACACTTTAGGTACTAGTTTGTGCCTTTTAGGTACTTGTGCCTTTTAGGTACTAATATGTACACTTTAGGTACTAGTTTGTGCCTTTTAGGTACTTGTGCCTTTTAGGTACTAATATGTACACTTTAGGTACTAGTTTGTGCCTTTTAGGTACTTGTGCCTTTTAGGTACTAATATGTACACTTTAGGTACTAGTTTGTGCCTTTTAGGTACTTGTGCCTTTTAGGTACTAATATGTACACTTTAGGTACTAGTTTGTGCCTTTTAGGTACTTGTGCCTTTTAGGTACTAATATGTACACTTTAGGTACTAGTTTGTGCCTTTTAGGTACTTGTGCCTTTTAGGTACTAATATGTACACTTTAGGTACTAGTTTGTGCCTTTTAGGTACTTGTGCCTTTTAGGTACTAATATGTACACTTTAGGTACTAGTTTGTGCCTTTTAGGTACTTGTGCCTTTTAGGTACTAATATGTACACTTTAGGTACTAGTTTGTGCCTTTTAGGTACTTGTGCCTTTTAGGTACTAATATGTACACTTTAGGTACTAGTTTGTGCCTTTTAGGTACTTGTGCCTTTTAGGTACTAATATGTACACTTTAGGTACTAGTTTGTGCCTTTTAGGTACTTGTGCCTTTTAGGTACTAATATGTACACTTTAGGTACTAGTTTGTGCCTTTTAGGTACTTGTGCCTTTTAGGTACTAATATGTACACTTTAGGTACTAGTTTGTGCCTTTTAGGTACTTGTGCCTTTTAGGTACTAATATGTACACTTTAGGTACTAGTTTGTGCCTTTTAGGTACTTGTGCCTTTTAGGTACTAATATGTACACTTTAGGTACTAGTTTGTGCCTTTTAGGTACTTGTGCCTTTTAGGTACTAATATGTACACTTTAGGTACTAGTTTTTGCCTTTTAGGTACTAATATATAAACTTTAGGTACTTGTGCCTTTTAGGTACTAATATGTACACCCTTTTAGGTACTAATATATACACTTAAAATACTAGTTTGTGCCTTTTAGGTACTAATATGTACACTTTAGGTACTAGTTTGTGTCTTTTAGGTACTAATATGTACACTAGGTACTAGTTTGTGTCTTTTAGGTACTAATATGTACACT
>NW_015507251.1:31941-32176 GCF_001515645.1 Sinocyclocheilus grahami
TTAGGTACTAATATGTCCACTTTAGGTACTTGTGCCTTTTAGGTACTAATATGTACACTTTAGGTACTAATTTTTGCCTTTTAGGTACTAATATGTACACTAGGTTCTAGTTTGTGCCTTTTAGGTACTAATATGTTCACTTTAGGTACTAGTTTGTGCCTTTTAGGTACTAATATGTACACTTTAGGTACTTGTGCGTGCCTTTTAGGTACTAATATGTACACTTTAGGTACTA
>NW_015507251.1:36879-37634 GCF_001515645.1 Sinocyclocheilus grahami
GTTTGTGCCTTTTAGGTACTAATATGTACACTTTAGGTACTAATTTTTGCCTTTTAGGTACTAATATGTACACTTTAGGTACTAATTTTTGCCTTTTAGGTACTAATATGTACACTTTAGGTACTAATTTTTGCCTTTTAGGTACTAATATGTACACTTTAGGTACTAATTTTTGCCTTTTAGGTACTAATATGTACACTTTAGGTACTAATTTTTGCCTTTTAGGTACTAATATGTACACTTTAGGTACTAGTTTGTGCCTTTTAGGTACTAATATGTACACTTTAGGTGTTTGTGCCTTTTAGGTACTAATATGTACACTTTAGGTACTAGTTTGTGCCTTTTAGGTACTAATATGTACACTTTAGGTACTAGTTTGTGTCTTTTAGGTACTAATATGTACACTAGGTACTAGTTTGTGTCTTTTAGGTACTAATATGTACACTTTAGGTGTTTGTGCCTTTTAGGTACTAATATGTACACTTTAGGTACTAGTTTGTGCCTTTTAGGTACTAATATGTACACTTTAGGTACTAGTTTGTGCCTTTTAGGTACTAATATGTACACTTTAGGTACTAGTTTGTGCCTTTTAGGTACTAATATGTACACTTTAGGTACTTGTGCCTTTTTGCCTTTTAGATGTACACTTTAGGTACTAATTTTTGCCTTTTAGGTACTAATATGTACACTAGGTTCTAGTTTGTGCCTTTGTGCCTTTAATATATAAACTTTAGGTACTTGTGCCTTTTAGGTAC